>NC_088239.1:38185827-38370516 GCF_036934945.1 Oncorhynchus masou masou | reverse complement strand
ATCTGCGGTGGAAGGTGGCAGAGCTACAGCGATGTTTGTCAGACCAGGAGACTTCCTGAAAATTGGTCTTCTCACGAAAATGTCGGTATCGTCTGAATGGTTTGGACTACTTCTAGAAACTACCCTGTTCTATAAAGCTCACAAACACGTGTTCTCCGTTTTGCTCTACGACAACCACAAGCTTTACGGGACTCATCTCAAGGTAACCCTGTACCGACCGGTTAAAAATGTTATGAAAACGAGGCTTTTTTAGGACCAGGGTTACACATGTAACTCTTTTTATTGCTTGTTTTTCAGGTCCTGATGCTTTTCTTTCTCGCAGATGCATTTCAGAGACCTCAAACCATACATCCCATAGGTTTTGGGAGGGGGACAATCTGTTATTCAATGTGTTTCTGTGGGCTAATAGCAGTAAGGTCAAATTAAATTTTTCATCACACTAAAAATGACTCTTTTAGTGTAGGAAAACACCCGCACGCATACATGCACACACTCAAGCACACACACACACACGCGGACACACACTACAAGCTCAATAGTGGAGAACATGTTTTCCACTGTGCTCGGCCCAAGTCTTCAACACAGCACCAATCTGTGTGTCATCCAGCCCCAAGTGTTTATACGCTTGTGTTGATCACTTAGTGAGACAGACAGGGTTTTTAATCAGACAACATCTAATAGATGTTTTACACAACTGTACAATTATTGTGCATAAGAACGAATAATTTACAAACTAAACACATCTGTATTATTAAACATTAATTGCACATCATTAATGGATACAATGTAATTCACTTTCACTAGAATTAAATCGTGTCCTATTTGGAGCCTTGGCTACACTGGGCTGGGTTGGGTTGAGGCAGGGCTGGCCAAATGCAGACCAGCCCCAGCCTCAGCCCCAATGTCAGATCCTAAACGAGACAGGAGTTAACACAGTGCTTCCTGTCTGACTGCAGGCCCTTTTAGGTTCCACCACTCCACAGACCTCTGGTCTGAATTATGCCTGTCTGTCCCCCTCCATACCACCCCCCTGTCCCCCTACCCTTGTCCCCCCTTCGCCCCCTCTCAGACTTCAGTGGTCTGCCCAATGTTCACTCTTAACTCTTAATGTTGTACAGATGAGGGCTGCCACCACTGCCTAAACCACACAGGACGAGGGGAGAAAAGAGGAGAGGAGATGAGAGGAGTGCTGTAAATGTGTTTCCCTATAAGCCCCACAGGGGAATCAAAGGAGAGGGGAAAAAGCAGGGAATTATTGCAAATATCTCTTTAAAAAATACAAGAACAAAGAGGCCACATAACCTCCCACACTCAAATGGAGAAATAAGAAACCTCTGCTTTCAGCACATTATTCTAGCGTATTGTATCTGTAATTCATTAAGCATTCAGAAGGGAAATAATGTATGAATTTTAATAAAGCATGATTGATTTTGAGGAACATTAATTAGCGAGAGAGAGCAAACAAACAAACAAACAGAGGCAGGGGGCTGTTAGGATCGTAATGTGGCCATAGCATGTACTGGGTGAAGTTTAACAACAATGGCTCTTATGAGAGGAGCAGTAAATACAGTGCCTTGCGAAAGTATTCGGCCCCCTTGAACTTTGCGACCTTTTGCCACATTTCAGGCATCAAACATAAAGATATAAAAATGTATTTTTTTGTGAAGAATCAACAACAAGTGGGACACAATCATGAAGTGGAACGACATTTATTGGATATTTCAAACTTTTTTAACAAATCAAAAATTTAAAAATTGGGCGTGCAAAATTATTCAGCCCCCCTTAAGTTAATACTTTGTAGCGCCACCTTTTGCTGCGATTACAGCTGGGGCGTTTCGAAATGCAAATAGCCAAAGTCGTGCACGAGAACTGAGGCTGAGAACAATTGTTACTTATCAATGGTTCTCCTACCGGTGTGGGTATCAAGCCCGTAGGATTGTTTGATAAATCACACTTTTTCTATGCCTAAAACCATTTAAAATTCCATTCGTAAGTAGCATTTTAGAAGAGTTTCTACGCAATATTGATAAATTAGGCCCCAGATGTAGCTGGAATTGGTGGAGAAAAGAAATTGGAAAAAAAAGATTTCCCAGCAGGAAAAAACACAGTAAAAAGAAACGTGAAACTTCACACGTCCTAAAAATGACATTGTCACATGATTTACTCATCCCACCAAGGATAACCACTTTGCCTTGCTCTACACCATTGGAGACAAAGTGGAATTGAGTTATAGGTAGCTGAGGAACATTCCAATGTATCCTCCCTCTGCCCTCTTGTCCAGACCTGCGACTAACTGTTTTAAGGAGGAATGGGAAAAAATGTCAGTCTCTCGATGTGCAAAACTGATAGAGACATACCCCAAGCGACTTACTGTAATCAGCTGTAATCGCAGCAAAAGGTGGCGCTACAAAGTATTAACTTAAGGGGGCTGAATAATTTTGCACGCCCAATTTTTCGGTTTTTGATTTGTTAAAAAGGTTTGAAATATCCAATAAATGTTGTTCCACTTCATGATTGTGTCCCACTTGTTGTTGATTCTTCACAAAAAAATACATTTTTATATCTTTATGTTTGAAGCCTGAAATGTGGCAAAAGGTCGCAAAGTTCAAGGGGTCCGAATACTTTCGCAAGGCACTGTATGTGCCTGGGACCTTGACCCCAGGAGTAAACAGGCTTAACCCACTGTGATGATTAGCTGAGCTAGGAGCATGTAGAGCAGGAGGAAACAGAAAACGGAAAGGAAGAACATTGCAAGAACATTCATGTGTCCAGTTTTTCCTGAAGTTTAGGAGAATATTCCATCAACGTCACACCAAACATACACAGAACATGGTTTCCATATTCTCAGAATAAAATATATTAATGTTCTTGACATGTTTCATGGGAGCATTGCAAGAAAATTCATGTTTCTAGTTTTCTGAGGCTTAGAAGACCATTCAATCAACATAACACCTAACAGACACATGATGTCATTGGACACAGGAATGTTTTTGCAACTCTGAGACCATGGCAACCATGTTCTGTGTATGTTTGTTGTGATGTTGATGGAGTATTCTCCTATCCCTCAGAAAACTGGACACATGAATGCTCTTGCAACGTTCCAATGATACATGCCTAGAACATTAATATTGAATATTCTGAGAACATGGTAACCACGTTCTGTTTAACATTAAGGGAATGGTCTCTTGGAAACAGTTCTTGCACATCACTGGAACATTCCTATGAAAACATTAGGTAATGACCTAATGAGAGTCTCAGTGGAATGTTCTTTAAAGAAGTATGAATGTTTGTTGTTAGCTGGTCCTCTCTGGAATAAACAAAAAGAAGAAGAAATTAACTCTCTCTCCCTCACTCTCTCTCTCTATTTCTCCATCTCACATACCCCCCCTCCTCTTCTCCCACCATCTCTCTCTTTTACTATTTGACCATCAAACCAGGCCAGTACATTGGTAAACTGTGATTACTGTAGCTCTAGCTCCTGTTCCCCCATGCCCCCAGCTCTCCCTCTACACTTCTAATTAATGGAGTATAGGATTACAGAACCCTGGGATGGGGGAACCTCCTCACCCCTCGTCTGTCTCCACAGAAATCCACATCCCAAATGCACCCTATTCCCTACATAATGCGTTACTTTTGAGCAGTGCACTATGTAGGGAATAAGGTGCCATTTGGAACTAAAACACTATGCGCAGAGCAGAGGAAGCCTCTCGTCCTGTTTATTTTCCATTGCCCTGCTCTCAGTGACCCAAGGGGACTGTCCTACATTTAAACATATTTATGTTTGGAAGTGAACTTCACTCTTCTTCTCAAGAGCCACATCCTCCTAGCAGTGTAGAGCCAGACCACATGGATAACTATTTCGTATTGTTTCTAAGGAGATGGTGGTATTTTTTTTCCCAAACTTGGACGATTTATGAGATTGAGAGGTAGTGAATTCAATATGGAGCCTCAGACTCACAATAGTAACTACCTGGACTGGGTAAGCCTTAGATGGAAAATCACCATCAGTAGTGTGAGATGACTGGAGGCTCCTCAGGAGGATCATCTTCCTTTGTGAATTTCATTTTTTATTTTTTATAATGAAACATTTAATAAGTTATCCTTTAGATAAAAGTATACTAAATATTTTCACATCACCAAATAATTGAATAAAACACTGTTCTGCAATGAAGTTCTACAGTACCCTCAACAGCACTCTGTAGGGCAGCACCATAGTGTAGCTGGAGGACAGCGAGCTTCCATCCTCCTCTGGATAAATTGACCTCAATACAAAACCTAGGAGGCTCATGGATCGAACCCTCTTCCGTAGACTTACACAGTAAATATGACAACTTCCACAACCTAATAGGACATCCCTGTCAGAGTCGTGTGTATAGGTGGCAGGGAAGTCAGGCACAGGAGAATCAAACTGAGTGTAATGGAGTTATTTAATAACGATAAACGAAACATACTCCAAACACTAAATGTAAACAATAAACAAAGTGGGTACAAGGACCGGACGCACAACAATACAAAAAACAACACAACACTGAAATAACAAACAATCTCTGACAAAGACATGAGGGGAAACAGAGGGTTAAATACACAACAGGTAATGAATGGGATTGAAACCAGGTGTGTAGGAAGACAAGACAAAACCAATGGAAAATAAAAAATGGATCAATGATGGCTAGAAGACCGGTGACGAAGACCTCCGAGCACCGCCCGAACAAGGAGAGGCTTCGCGGCTCTAGCAGCTCCAACAGCATGTCGACACCGGCCTCGGTGACGACCCGGAGGGCGAGGAGCAGGGCGATCCGGATGGAGATGGTGGAACTCTCGCAGCATGGAAGGATCTAATGCGTCCTCCACCAGAACCCAGCATCTCTCCTCCGGACCGTACCCGGAAGCCTGTCCCGAACAAGGAGAGGTTTCGACTTCGGTAGAAGTCGTGACAGTCCCCCAACCTATCAGAGCTCTTCCAGCATGAAATGACATGTTGTCCACCCAATCAAAGTATCAGAGAATTAATCTAGTACTGAAAGCATAAGCCACAGCTAGCTAGCACTACAGTGCATAAAATGTAGTTGACTCAAAGAGAAAGACAATAGTTCAACAGTTTGGAACAAATTAATTTCTTCAAAAATGTAGAAGCAAGAGAGATTTTTTCACATTCACTTACTCACTTAATTAGCTAGCAAATGCAGCTAGCTAGTTTAGCCTACTCAAACACTCGGCTCAAACAGAGAGATGCTATGTTAGCTAGCTGGCTATTGCTATCCAACACAACACTGGAACTCTTCCAAGTCAAGTTAAGCTTTTGATTTTACTAATTTAATTGCCATGGGGTCCGACGGTGTGACTGCTGAACTACTTACTGATTTCAGCGGGTTTACTAACACGTTAGTTATATTAGCTATGTTGACTATGACATTACTTTAGCTAATATGGTAACAACAATGTAGACTGTGTGTAGCGGTTTTGATATGGTTTGGCTTGGAAAGGATATACATACAGTACCAGTCAAAAGTTTGGACACACCAACTCATTCCAGGGTTTTTCTTTATTTTTACTATTTTCTACATTGTAGAATAATAGTGAAGACATCAAAACTATAAAATAACACATATGGAATCATGTAGTAACCAAACAAGTGTTTGGTAAATCAAAACAGATTTTATATTCTAGATTCTTCAAAGTATCCATCCGATGCCTTGGTGACAGCTTTGCATACTCTTGGCATTCTCTCAACCAGCTTCACCTGGAATGCTTTTCCAACAGTCTTGAAGGAGTTCCCACATATGCTGAGCACTTGTTGGCTGCTTTTACGTCACTCTGCAGTCCAACTCATCGCAAACCATCTCAATTGGGTTGAGGTCGGGTGATTGTGGAGTCCAAGTCATCTGATGTAGCACTCCATCACTTTCCTTCTTGGTCAAATAGCCCTTACACAGCCTGGAGGTGTGTTGGGTCATTGACCTGTTGAAACACAAATGATAGTCCCACTAAGCGCAAACCAGATGGGATGGGTAACGTTGCAGAATGCTGTGGTAGCCATGCTGGTTAAGTGTGCCTCGAAATAAATATGAATGACAGTATGCTGTTGTAAAAATAAGGCGATTCTCATCTTAAACGGCACCGACCACCACAGTTTGAGATCTACCTGCTCACCACACCTGACCTTGCTTTAACCTTTCACCTCGGAAACAGAGAGACACCCTTCCCAATAACCGCAATACTCAGGTCAACTCTGACCTGGCTATGGGCCTGCCTATGAGCCGTGTGCTTTAGCCTGGCAGCAGGCGGCTTCACCATTCCACCGGATGCACCAGGACACCAGGGAGGGAGAGGCAGCCTGTCTGGTCTGGCAAAGTGAAGCACTGTTTACTCCTGCACTCTAGAGTTTCCAAACAGTAATTAAGACAGAGGTCTGGAGGGCAGTGAATCATGTTTACAACAAACTAAACTCTCCGGGACTGAGCTATGGGGACTCAGAGGGACTGTGGCTTTGTCCTAAATGGGACCCTATTCCCTATGTTGTGCACTACGTCTGACCAGAGTTAGTTATAGGGCATGGGGTATTCATCACTTACACTATGAGGTCCGGAGCCTGCTGGTTTTCTGTTCTACCTGATAATTCATTGCACACACCTGGTGTCCAAGGTTTAAATCAGTCCCTGACAAGAGGGGAACAGTGATGAAAAAAATCAGTGGAACTGGATTCTAGGTCCAGAGTTGAGTTTGAAGGATATAGGGAATCAAATCAAATCAAATTCTATTTGTCACATGCGCCGAATACAATAGGTGTAGACCTTACAGTGAAATGCTCATTTACAAGCCCTAAACCAACAATGCAGTTTTAAGAAAATACCTAAAACAAAGAGATAAGAATGACAAATAATTAAAGAGCAGCAGGAAATAACAGTAGGGCTACACAGGGGGATCACCGGCACAGAGTCCATGTCAATGTGTGGGGGTGCCATTTAGGACGCAGCCTGTGACTGGTAAATTGCCCTAGTGAATATGCACTTAATGTAGGATGTAGTGGAGGGTGCTAGAGGAAGCAGGGATTGGTGACCTCTAGGTTTCTGGGTGGGTTGGATGGGGGACCTCGGGTTCAGGGAGGCAGGGGACAGGTTAATGACCTCATGTGCTGGATCACTGGGCATTAAGGATCCAGCCATTACCCAAGTAGACGTGGCCTGTCTCCCGCTAGAGAGATATGGACAGGGGAGGGGAGGTCTGAAGTTCTAGAGTATCTGCAAAGAGGTGGTGTCACACCCTGACCTTAGAGAGCCTGTTAATTTCTCTATTTGGTTAGGTCAGGGTGTGATTTGGGTGGGCATTCTAGTTTTCTATTTCTTTGTTGGCCGGGTATGGTTCCCAATCAGAGGCAGCTGTCTATCGATGTCTCTGATTGGGAATCATACTTTGGCAGCCTGTTTTCCACCTGAGATTGTGGGATCTTGTTTTCTGTTTAGTTACTGTTGCCTGACAGAACTGTGCGTTTTCGTTTTCGATTTGTTATTTTGTTTGAGTGTTTTTTTAATTAAAATCATGAACACTTTCCACGCTGCACCTTGGTCTACTCTTTCTACCACAAACGAGAGCTGTTATAGGTGGAGAGGAAAGGGGGAAGAGGGGAGTGGACAGAGGGAAGAGGTAGAGAGAGGTGGAGAGGAGGACAGGGAGAGGAGGTTTCATGACTGTGTGGTTGTCCTACCTACCTAAGTTGAATACACTGACTTTAAGTCGTTTTGGATAAGAGTGTCTGCTAAATGTCCAAAAGTAATGTTTTCAGTTCTATAGGCTATAAACTATCATCAAAGAGGTGAAGAGGAGAGGTAGAGCTCTGAGGATCTACTATATACTGTAGTCTATCAGCATACATTACAGTATGTACAAATCTCAACCAAGAATTTTATACTCCAAATAAATATCATGTTTGTGAAATGTATAACAAGAATCACATGTAGGCCTATATGATATGCCAAACATGATTTTCCATGTGTGTATGTACTGTATAAAAATATATATATTTACACCTAAAGCCTTTACATGTCTGTCCCTGATTACATCCCAAATGGCACCCTATTCTTTATACTCTCCTTTATATAGTGCATTACTTTTGACCAAGGCCCAGGCCCTGGTCAAAAGTAGTGCTCTATATCGGGTATAGGGTGCCATTTGGGATGCAACAACCTTTATTGTAAATGGTAAATAGGACACTTTCCCCAAACAAACCCTGCCGTTTGAACGTTCCCCAGAAAGTGTCGTAAAGCTCTGAGAGAGAATAATTACCCAGCGTTTACCCCAGTGTTTTGGAACATAGCAGTCTAAATGTCATACTTTGCCCTGCAGCAGTGTAGCCCTCCAACATGTGCTCACTGTGTCAGTTAGTGATTTCTCAAACAGAAACAAATAGATAAGCGGTTTTATCGCTCCACTAAGTTTTATCACTTATGGACTTCTTTTTTCAGTTGCCTGTCTGTAGATGACTTAGTAGGGCCCCTCTTACTATGAAATACATTGGACACATTTTTCCGTAGCATGTTCTTGGGTGTCGCTTGACAATGGCCACTCACCCAAACTGAAATGGAACAATTTGATTTTGATCCAGGCTGCACACACCCATCCACCGGAGAGAAAAATAAAAAATAACAATACTTGCTTTCTAAACACCAGTGCAGCTCATGTTATCAAATCTCCCAGAGACTTAGTGAACCAGATAGCATCTGCTCTGACGTGGTCTTAAAGATGAAATCTGCAGTAGGGAAACAGCACCACTCTCCTCCTCATGGCCATTGTTATGCTTTTGTTTTGTTGACTGGTGCACTATACAGGGAATAGAGTGCCCTTTGGGAGGCAGGTCCACAGTCTTACCTGTTACTGTGGGGCTAGATCCTGTGGGCATATCACTGCCTGCCATCCTTTTAAATGTTCCATACAGTAGGGAATAGTGTCAGGGAGATGCACTGAAACACAGTCATCTCTCCTTTCAATCAGGTAATCCCTAGGATGTAAGACTCACAATGCACACACAGTATAACTTCCCTGCACAGAGCAGTGTCCCACCTGGGGCTATGGCTGCCAACACACACACACACACGCACGCACACACACACACACACACACACACACACACACACACACACACACACACACACACACACACACACACACACACACACACACACACACACACACACACACACACACACACACACACACACACACACACACACACACACCCCGAGGGCTACGGCTGCCAACTCAAGGTGCTGCCGCTGCTCACCGTCCCTGCTCTGTACTCTTCAAGAGAGTAGCCTGGCTCTGGCCAGCTGCCAATAAGCTTTGTGAAAAGCCATTATTATTAGTCCTTAGTATGCACGCAACCTTTTAGCTTTTCTCCCTCTCTTTTTTCTTGTGTGTGTGGGGGAGGCTTATGTAACAGTTATGTTCAGGTTCTGCCTCCATTGTCACACTCTGTGTTCATTAAATGTGCTCACGGTTGGCACCTGATAATGTACTTAATCTCTCCTCGACTACAGAAGTCTGTTTGGATGTATGGGGATTACGTTAACAGCAGGATGTGGCATAAAGGTGGGAGGTGGTCCTCTAGCAAGATGAAAAGCAATCAAACTGGTGCACATTGTGCTGTCCCACTATAAACATGTCCCTTCCGTATGCCTACATCTATGACTAGGCCCATCTGACTTGTATAACATTGTAACTACAAAAGAGGGTTTTTAACCACAAGAAAGGCCTGTCCTTGTTATGCCATATGCGCCTATCTCTGTAATCCATGACTGGAGAGATGTGTGGTTGTAGGAGGTGGGACTCAGGGGGTAAGAAATGTCAGCCTCTCAGGAGAGTTAAACATTGTTCTGCCATCTGTCTTTAGGACCTGATCTTCAACTGACAGAGAAGGGCCATAAGTGCCCTTATAGTAGCACGGATGATGAGGATGTCACGTGCACAGAGTGCTGAATGGAGAAAAGTGTCTGTCTGAGGGGCACAGTCCCAGAAGCCCAGGGCTGGGTTCATCTCAGTTCAGTTAAGGTCTGGTGGGGACAGGTCACTACTTGGCCTAGTCTGGATCCTTAGGGGGGGGCTCTCTGAATGTCAGTAAGTTACTAGCCAGAGTCTCAACACATCTCATGAGGACTGGCTTGGTCGCTTCCAGACCCCTGATCCTTCCTCTTGTTGTCCTCCTCCTCTCCTCCTCCTTCTCCTCACTTCTCAGCCTTGCCTCAGTGACACAAAACGAACCAGCAGGACTCTTGACTAGCAGCACGGATTGTTAGTAGAGGTCGACCGATTAATCGGAATGGCCGATTAATTAGGGCTGATTTCAAGTTTTCATAACAATTTAAACCTTTATTTAATCTTTTTTAACTAGGCAAGTCAGTTAAAAACACATTCTTATTTTCAATTACGGCCTAAGAATGGGACAGAACGACAGATTTTCACCATGTCAGCACGGGGGATTCAATCTTGCAACCTTACAGTTAACTAGTCCAACGCTCTAACCACCTGCCTCTCATTGCACTCCACGAGGAGACTGCCTGTTACGCGAATGCGAATTAAGCTCATATATATATATTTTTAAACCTGCATATTTAGATAAAAGAAATCCAGGTTAGGAGGCAATATTAACCAGGTGAAATTGTGTCACTTCTCTTGCGTTCATTGCACGCAGAGTCAGGGTATATGCAACAGTTTGGGCCGCCTAATTTGCCAGAATGTTACGTAATTATGACATAACATTGATGACCTAAGGCTCATATTTCTGTGTGTCATTATGTTATAACTAAGTCTATGATTTGATAGGGCAGTCTGACTGAGCGGTGGTTGGCAGCATCAGGCTCGTAAGCATTCATTCAAACAGCAATTTTGTTTGTTTTGCCAGCAGCTCTTCATTGTGCGTCAAGCATTGCGCTGTTTATGACTTCAAGCCCATCAACTCCCGAGATTAGGCTGGTGTAACCGATGTGAAATGGCTAGCTAGTTAGCGGGGTGCGCACTAATAGCGTTTCAAACGTCACTCGCTCTGAGACTTGGAGACCAGACCTTGCTCTGCATGGGTAACGCTGCTTCGAGGGTGGCTGTTGTTGTTGTGTTCCTGGTTCGAGCCCAGGTAGAAGCGAGGAGAGAGACTGAAGCTATACTGTTACACTGGCAATACTAAAGTGCCTATAAGAACATCCAATAGTCAAAGGTTAATGAAATACAAATCGTATAGAGAGAAATAGTCCTATAATTCCTATAATAACTACAACCTCAAACTTCTTGGGAATATTGAAGACTCATGTTAAAAGGAACCACCAGCTTTCATATGTTCTCATGTTTTGAGCAAGGAACTTAATAACCTCTTGATACTCCCCATCCCGGATCCGGGATCGTGAATAAAGCCTCAGGCTCATTAGCATAACGCAACGTTAACGATTTCTGAAAATCGCAAATAAAATGGAAATAATGCGCCTGCTCTCAAGCTTAGCCTTTTCTTAACAACACTGTCATCTCAGATTTTCAAAATATGCTTTTGAACCATAGCAAATCAATCATTTGTGTAAGAGTATTGCAAGCTAGCTTAGCATTTTGCGTAGCATTTAGCACGCAACATTTTCACAAAAACCAGATAACCAAATAAATAAAATAATTTACCTTTGAAGAGCTTCGGATGTTTTCAATGAGGAGACTCTGTTACATAGCAAATGTTCAGTTTTTCCTGAAAGAATCTTTGTGTAGGAGAAATCGCTCCGTTTTGTACATCACATTTGGCTACCGAAACGAACCGAAAATTCAGTCACCAAAACGTCAAACTTTTTCCGAATTAACTCCATAATATCGACCGAAACATGGCAAACGTTGTTTAGAATCAATCCTCAAGGTGTTTTTTCACATATCTCGTCATTGATATGCAGTTCGTGGAAGCCTGCTTTCCCCTCAGAATCGCATGGAAAAATACCAGCAGCTGAAAATGACGCACCAATTTCGACGGAGGACACCGGGCGGACACCTGGAAAATGTAGTCTCTTATGGTCAATCTTCCAATGATATGCCTACAGATACGTCACAATGCTGCAGACACCTTGGGGAAACGATAGATAGGGCAGGCTCATTCCTCTCGCATTCACAGCCATATAAGGAGACAATGGAAAACAGAGCCTCAAAAATCCTGCTGATTTCCTGGTTGCCGTTTCATCTTGGTTTTGCCTGTAGCTCCCGTTCTAGGGCACCCACAGACAATATCTTTGCAGTTCTGGAAAATTCAGAGTGTTTTCTTTCCAAAGCTATCAATTATATGCATAGTCGAGCATCTTTTTGTGACAAAATATCTTGTTTAAAACGGGAACGTTTTTCATCCAAAAATGAAATAGCGCCCCCAGAGTTTCAAGAGGTTTTAAAAGTTAGCTTTCTTACATGGCACATATTGCACTTTTACTTTCTTCTCCAACACTTTGTTTTTGCATTATTTAAACCAAATTGAAAAGGTTTCATTATTTATTTGAGGCTAAATTGATTTTGATGTATTATATTAAGTTAAAATAAGTGTTCCTTCAGTATTGTTGTAATTGTCATTATTACAACAACAAAAATATAATAAACAATAAAAAATATATATATATTTTTTTTTAAATCGTCCGATTAATCGGTAGCGGCTTTTTTTGGTCCTCCAATATCTGTATCGGTATCAGCCTTGAAAAATCATAAATCGGTCGACCTCTCGTTGTTATCTACACCGATATACAAAGTCAGACATTGGAATATCTATTTGGAACTTGTAATTTAATCATTATCATCTCTGTCCGTCTTTTAATTAATTATCTTTCATTTGGAGAGATATTGTGCTGATTTAACCGTGGTTGAAATGCAACTGAAAAGCCCTCTTTAAAAAAAATAACAAAACATCTATTTACAGACAGTGACATTAAGCTGCAAGAGTCCCAGTCAGATCTCGTAAACATTCCCAACCAAATTATTTTTCTCTTGAGGAAGATTTATATCTAAATGTTAACACACAGGGATAAATATTTAGATGGGTAAATTAGGACAGGGACCAACACATGTTTTTATCCATTCAAAGGAAATGAATTTGCATTGTGTGGAATAAATATTTATTCCATGTCGTGTTTTAAAGAATGTCCATTCGTCACAGGGCAGAATGACACTAATGTACTGCATTAAGAGTAATGTACCTTTGTAGTTAATGCTGAGAGAAGATAAATAATAACCTGTAACCTTCACTAAGGATAAATCCTGAGTAATAAACTACTCATGATCAATAGTTAACATGGATAACCTTACATCTCTATAGAGCAGGGTACTCCAACTGGCGGACCACAGTATTCTGATCACACTGTAAAAACACCAACAAATCAACTCCAAGTGATTTTAATTTTGGAAATCTGTAGCAAAGTATTCCCATACATAATAGAGAGATATACACTGTATACACAAAAGTATGAGGACACCCCTTCAAATTAGTGGAATCGGCTATTTGTCACACCTGTTGGTGACAGGTGTATAAAATCGAGCACATAGTCAGTCAATCTCCATTGAAAAACATTGGCAGTAGAATGGCTTTACTGAAGAGCTTAGGGACTTTCAACGTGACACCGTCATAGGATGCCACCTTTCCAACAAGTCAGTTTGTCAAATTTCTGCCATGCTAGATCTGCCCCGGTCAACTGTAAGTGCTGCTATTGTGAAGTGGAAACATCGAGAAGCAACAACGCTTCACCATCTGGCAGTACGACGGACAAATCTGGATTTGGCGGATGCCAGGAGATTGTTACCTACCTGCCCCAATGCATAGTGCCAACTGTACAATTTTGTGCAGGAGGAATAATGGTCTGGAGGATGTTTTTCATGGTTCGGGCTAGGCCCCTTAGTTCCAGTGAAGGGAAATCTTAACACTACAGCATAGAAAGTATGAAATTCTAGACGATTCTGTGCTTCCAACTTTATGGCAACAGTTTGGGTAAGGTCCTTTCCTGTTACAGCATTACAATTCCCTCGCGCACAAAGCGAGATCCATACAGAAATGGTTTGTCGAGACCGGTGTGGAAGAACTTGACTGGCCTGCACAGAGCCCTGACCTCAACCCCATCAAACACCTTTGAGATGAATTGGAACGCTGACTGCGAGCCAGGCCTTATGCCCAAGATCAGTGCCCGTCCTCACTAATGCATATGGCTGTATGAAAGCTAGTCCCTGCAGCAATGTTCCAACATCTAATGGAAGGCCTTCCGAAAAGAAGGCTTACCTTGAGCTCCCAAGTGGCGCAGCGGTCTAAGGCACTGCATCTTAGTGCTAGAGGCGTCACTACAGACACCCTGGTTAGATTCCAGGCTGTATCACAACCGGCCGTTATTGGGAGTCCCATAGGGCGGTCGCACAATTGGCCCAGCATTGTCCGGGTTTGGCCGGTGTAGGACGCCATTGTAAATAAGAATTTGTTCTTAACTGACTCGCCTAATTAAATAAAGATTCCATTAAAATTAAAAATAAAAGAGTGGAGGCTGTTATAGCAGGAAAGTCGGATCAACTCCATATTAATGCCCATGAATTTGGAATGAGACGTTCGACCAGCAAGTATCCACATACTTTTGGCCATGTAGTGTATGTGATCGTAAACAAATGTAAGCACGGATTTAAATTATTATGTTTTAGTCAAATAGTATATCTGTTTGGGCTTCTTGTGGTCAATTTGCAGTCTACAAATGATATGCAATTATGTTCTGGCACCCTGACCGTCCCCTCAAAAAAAAAAATGGCCCACGGCTGAATCTAGTTGATGATCCCTGCTATAGAGTCTGCTGAAGAGGAGAAAACAAGAATAATATAGAAGGTTATAAAAAGCTGTGTAACAGTATGTGCATCCACTACCATGTGCAGGTGTTAACAGGTTCCATGTGTGTTTTCACTTTCACTTCATATCGTTTAACTCGGCCACAACATAGTCCATGAGAGCCCTTTACATACACACACACCCAGCACCGACTGCATGAATGTTGATCGTCAGTGAGGTGGAGAGAAAAAAATAAAAACACCTCTGATTTAAATCACGCTAGTTAACCTTCCCCGCTATGAGGTTGAAAAATGTCACATACCAATAAAAGCTGTATATCTCACCCTCATAGCTGCTAGTGGGAAAACATGAGACTGGAGTAGATGAGCCTATGATTCTTGACAAGTCTACGCGAGAGTGAGAGTTCCCCCCCCAAATAGCACCATATTCCCTATATAGTGCACAACTTTTAACCAGGATCCGACGCAACCAGAATATACAGCACCAGTCAAAAGTTTGGACATCCTTTGCCACCCTTTGCCTTGATGACAGCTTTGCACACTCTTAGAATTCTCTCAACCAGCTTCATGAGGTAGTCACCTGGAATGCATTTCAATTAAACAGGTGTGCCTTGTTAAAAGTTAATTTGGGGAATTTCTTTCCTTCTTAATGCGTTTGAGCCAATCAGTTGTGTTGTGACCATGTAGGGGTGGTATACAGAAAATAGCCCTATTTGGTACAAGACCAAGTCCATATTATGGCAAGAACAGCTGAAATAAGACATGAAGTCAATATGGAACATTTCAAGAACTTTTAAGTTTTCTTCAAGCACAGTCGCAAAAACCATCAAGCGCTAAGATGAAACTGACTCTCATGAGGACCGCCACAGGAAAGGATGACCCAGAGTTACCGCTGCTGCAGAGGATCAGTTCATTAGTTACCAGCCTCAGAAATTTCAGCCAAAATAAATGCTTCACAGAGTTTAAGAAACAGACACATCTCAGAGGAGACTACGTGAAGCAGGCCTTCATGGTCAAATTGCTGCAAAGAAACCACTACTAAAGGATACCAATAAGAAGAAAATACTTTCTTAGGCCAAGAATCACGAGCAATGGACATTAGACAGGTGGAAATCTGTTAAACTTGAGATTATTGGTTCCATGTTTTTGTGAGACACAGTGCAGGTGAGCAGATGATCTCCACATGTGTAGTTCCCACCGTGAAGCATGGAGGAGGAGGTGTGATCGTGTCGGGTGCTTTGCTGGTGACACTGTCAGTGATTTATTTAGAATTCAAGGCACACTTAACCAGCATAGCCATCCCATCTGGATTGTGCTTAGTGGGACTATCATTTGTTTTTCAACAGGACAATGACCCAACACACCTCCAGGCTGTGTAAGGGCTATTTGACCAAGAAGGAGAGTGATGGAGTGCTGCATCAGATGCCCTGGCCTCCACAATCACCTGACCTCATCCTAATTGAGATGGTATGGGATGAGTTGGACCAGAGTGAAGGAAAAGCAGCCAACAAGTATGAACTCCTACCAGACTGTTGGAAAAGCATTCCAGGTGAAGCTGGTTGAGAGAATGCCAAGAGTGTGCAAAGCTGTCATCAAGTCCAAGTGTGGCTACTTTGAAGAATCTAAAATATATTTTGATTCGTTTAACACTTTTTTGGTTACCACATGATTCTACATGTGCTATTTCATAGTTTTTATGTCTTCACTATTATTCTACAATGTAGAAAATAAAGAAAAACCTTTGAATGAGTAGGCTGCCTCTCAGCAAAATGGTAGCCTATCGTAATGGGCCTGGAGAATACTTTTATTGTAGGCCACTGTGACGGTGCATCCGGTCTGTATGTGCATGAAGATGCTCTAGTCGTCTCCCTGAGAGAGAGTGTGTGTGTGTGTGTGTGTGTGTGTGTGTGTGTGTGTGTGTGTGTGTGTGTGTGTGTGTGTGTGTGTGTGTGTGTGTGTGTGTGTGTGTGTGTGTGTGTGTGTGTGTGTGTGTGTGTGTGTGTGTGTGCTTGCATGCGTGGGTGGGTGGGTGGGTGGGTGAGTGCATACTGTGTGTGTTTGTGCTCCTGCATGTTCATCCCTCCCCTCTCAGACATCATCAGGGAAGTATTACTATGTAATGAAGTAGGAGGCCAAATCGATGGGAGAGGAACACATACTGGGAAAAGAAGTGATGGGGGTTTTCAACGACAATTAAAAAAAATACAGGCTTCACATTATTAAACCCATAAGTCTGTAGGTTCCATATTAACTATCTTAATAGCTCATCAATAACTCTCTTAATAAAACAAATCCCACCATCACACTTGAGATCTATTTCTAAGTGGTGTAATAAGATATTTGGCATAATCGCTAGCCTAGTTGCTTGGCAGGGAAAAAAGCCCTCTTCATCAACACGAGGTTGGATACAGGAGGGTTAGTGTGTCGGCAGAAACACATCCAGAGAAGCTGAATGGGGAGGGATTATACAGGCCTTCGATTGAGTATGAAATAAATATCCACACTACTTCCAGGAGAAATCCAGCATGTGCAATGAAATAAACAACATTTGTTTGAAGCTGAGATCCTAACCTTTGGAGGAAGTTCAAGAATGACTGAGTCATGTGGAGCACTACTGTGAAACATGGCCTCACTATGAAGTCAGACCTACACACACACACACACACTCTGCCTGGTCCAACACACATCAGAGGCAGCGTGTTCCTCTCTCGCCACACATCCTCTCACTGTACTGTATAGACACACAACCCAGAAAGATACAGATAGAAAAAGGCCTCTCTGACATGTGCCACAGCTCTCATCTCTCTTTCTCGCTCTCTCACACACACGTAGCAGGGAAGAACACACAGAACAGGGTGTTTCTATCAGACAAAAATATATATATTTTCAATCTTTACAATAAGCTTGGATCAAGAAACATAGAGGAGTGTACACACCTTAAGTCACCTATACTCCTCAAAAAGTACTTATTTGTACCCTGGTGTCAGTGTAAAATTCTTCTCCTATTTAGCTTTTCTTTAAGCAAAACAACGTTTTTTTTGTTTTTACAAATGTGCAAATAAGACCGATTTGGAATCCTTCAGCAGTCTGTGTAAAGTCCAGGATGCACAGGCAGACAGGGGCTTGTCAGAGCTCTTTCAATCCGTCAGCTCAGCCCTGCCCGCTCAGCTCCTCATTGGTTTGCCTTTAATTTTCAAGTAAAGTGCTCCTTTAGCAAAAACCACAAGGCTTGCGTTCAATTCTGTCCTCTTTTTTTCTTCCATTGAAGAAAACAGATAAGTACAATGTACAAAAAAGGGGATTCATTTTTTAAGTTAAAAGAGAAACCCCAACGAGTGGAGGAGGCAGTCTTGGCTGTTTTCTGGGGGGCGGGTGGGGAAGGGTGTGGTGGGACATAAAGTGAAGTCAAACGATCTTAGAAAAGTAAGTTATACGAACTCCAACTTTCCGTGCCCACTGTACATCCCCCAGTGTACCAGTGACAGTATCTTGTCATTTCCCAGGTCTGCATGTCTCATCTTGTCACAGGTGAGGCAGCAGTTCTCGTGGCCCGTCACAGGCACCATACACTCCAAGTCTAGCTTTGCCACGTGGCCCTTCTTAGTGTGGTGGCCATGGAAGCTGTAGTGGAGCCGTGACAACATCTGCTGCCTCTGGTCCTGCAGCCGCTTGTTCTCGCTGCGGAGCATCCTTAACGCCAGCATGATGAGAAGAACCAGGATGAGGCCTCCCGCGATAGGCACCGCAATCACCGCCGCCCTGAACCACACCTCTTTGGCAGAGGCCAGCTCCTGTACCCGCGTGACCAGGTTATGGTTGTTGCTCTCAGGCTGGTACCTGCCGTGGTCTGGAGGTGGAGGGAAAAAACGATTATTTTATTGTGCAATGTACACCGATGTTCAATGGAAACTTGTCTTCTGCTTTCAGAAGGTGAATGCAATGAGTCGCCTTTCTAAAATAAGAGCCCCCCCCCAAAACAATTCAGCTACTAAACGAGTTAAACTCCCTTGGACTGAGTCATAACAGAAATCCCTACTTGAGAGCTCTTCCTCTCTGTAAGGCTGTATGCACCTTTCCATAACTCAATGAAGCTAGTATTTCGGCACCGCTACATACAGTCTGAGAAGGGATATTCTACAAGGGCACCCCCCCGCTGGCTTCCGAAAAGTCAAACTGAAGTTTTGTTAAAGACGGAATTGTTAAAGACAAAAGTGTATGGATAGCATGTCCTTACAGTAGCCCGTTGTTGATAGAGTTCCAGCATAGGACTATGACACATGTAAACAGTAGGCTACACAACAAATCGTCACTTTGGTTGCTCTGTCTATCACACATTATGAACCTTGTCAAAAGAGTAGAATAGAACATAATATAATAACTTCAATATCCATACAGTTTACAGAGCCACAGTAGGGCAATTGAAAGTTTCCATTCTCTCTCCTTCCTTACCTGTAGATTCTCTGGTGTGCGCCAGGTCGTGTAGTCCTCTGTAGTTACACATGTCGTCGTGACAACAGTCTAGTGTGGACAAGCCCCCGCTCAGGGCATCTGTGTTCTTAGCGCTGCACACGTCGGCAGCGTTTGCTATGGGATCTAGACACCCGTGTGTGAGAGGCGAGTTCGTGTTCATAGGGTCCAACACCTTGGTGAAACAGGCGTTTAGTTCCGATTTGCACATGTAGCCTGTGGCCACGCAGTGGGGGGCATCACAGTAACACCGTATTTCTCCTAAAATAAAAAATTAGGAAATGCATGTAAGTCTTTGTTTATGAAGTCTTGTAGGCTAAATATTAGGCTATAGCCTACTCACCACCAACATGTCAGACCACACATTCTACATATTATTATCTAGTAATAATAACGTCTTAATTCACAGATTTGAAATGTATGCACGGACTATGCCTATGTTTTCTAACAGGGTAACGTTAGCAGTTTGGGAAATCAAACGCATTCTGACAGGGGAGAAATCTTGTGTTTCATAGTAAAATAAGTGAAATGTTATAAACTTGTCAGCTGGACGTAGGCTATATGAGTTAGTCACACACAACGCTGTAATTATCCCAGAATAAAATAAGGTCAATAGCCTTGCCTATAGTCTACCTACTTTGCTTTTAAAATCAAATCATGATGTCACCTCGCTATTTCAAGACCCAGAAACCAGACTACTTATCTTTCTAAGACTCACAAATTAGGATTGAAGTGACATTGGCAACATACATGTAAATGACAAGGTAAACCCTGAAATACTTTGAGAAGTATTTCTCTGTTTAAATTACAGCAAATAAGCAGAGTTTAAGAGCTTTATTATAAAACAGGAACCGTGTAGCTTATAATTAGTGGTTTTTGTGTGCCAAAGTTTTCAAAAATTCAACCCAAGTGGAAACTTGTAAAGGGGGGTGAGAGTGGTGCAGGAGACTCCCTATTCAGCTTGCACGCAAGGTTTAGTGTGGTCAGGATGGGCTGGGTGTTCCCCTGGCTTCTCATCTCACAAGCTTTCACCAAACAACCCTATCAATATTCTTTTTTGCACCTTTTCTTTATTGAAATAAAAATAGTGATAAAAACACGTTGCAAATGTTATGAGTAGCGTTTCACTTATAATCAGATGTTTTAGTTTACTCTTAGGCTGTGGTTCTAAAACGGTTAAATATGGCACAGGCTATTTGTATCGAGTTGTTATACTTTTCAATAGAAATCCTTATCTTTATTAACACTGTGTTACAAGACAGCAACAAACAAAAAAAACACAAGAGATGCACCCAGGTAAATACGGGCCATTGTATGTTGTTACAAGCTGTTTGTGTGTAGGCTACTTTCTCAGTCTCAGTTACATGCTGTCATTTTATTAAAACATCATGAGCTGACCATTGACATGGACCTGCATTACATTGGACCCTAAACAACACATTATAGAAGCATTATGGCACTCTAATACACTACTGTCTTATAAATGCCAAATGCTGTATATACCAGACAATCACCAGTATACTATAGTAGCCTATACCGAGCTTTGATTTTAAGTTATTTGGAGACTCGAGTTAATTGAGTTTATTTCTTTACATTAACCGCTATAGCCTATAGGCTACATAATATCACACGTGTCAAATAGTGCGTGTGCTCAAACGCGAGAACTATGATAACCATTTGAGTCATTCAGTCTGTTTAGTGCCAATTTTACCATAATGGAAGGCCTTGCTATATGAACTCATGGGGGACACACATAACACCTACTGGATAGAAAGTTGCGTTTTCTTAGTTATAACAATTAAGACACCTCTCGTGTTGGAATATCTGGTAGAATTATAAAACGTATTGTTGATTGAGAGACATTTAGAAACATATCCAAAAAAGCTAACTTAAAAGCACGTTTTTAGGGATCAAGGTTTACCTTTAGTAAGAAGAACAGCCATGGCACACAGTTCCAGTTGTAGCCAAATGCAAATGAAACTGGAATGGCGATCCATTTATGACAAGTAACTTTTTAGTCCCCTTATCCCAGTAGCAAAACCCGTAGGGCTGAGCTCGAAGACAAGGTTACATGAACGCTGCAGAAGATAGCGGTGGACCGCGAACAAATGTTGCCACAATCACAGTCGGTTGGAAGACGTAAGAAAATAACAAAACAAAAAAACGAATGGCTTGTCCCTGCATCGAGAAACTAGGTTACAAGATAAATATCCCTAAAATCCGACTTTTACCTTACTTGGATAGCTCTGCAGGAAAAAAACGGAATGTTTATAGCTGCTGAAAATAAGAAAAAAAAATACATTCCATGAGTAGAAAAAGTGATAAATCTCGTAACTAGTTGTCCACTCCGACTTCACAGACACCCGCGATGATGGTTGTGCATAACATTTATAATCCGAAACCAACGAAATGTGAATAAATGGTTGCTCCCTCTCGCATCAACACTTCACTATTCGACTTCGGGGAGAGGCTCTTGAGTTGAAGAAATATCTGAGCCAGACTTCGATACGTAACCTAAGTCCGCCCACTGAGTGCTCATTGGGTCATCCCGAGCGAAATTTGCATACTTTTAGATTTCCATTGATTTTCATTGCATTCACACAATTTATCATTCCTCCTACTCTATGTAAGTGCCATACACTCTCTTATACTGACTAGTCAATGCAATGTAACAGTGTTACAGTTTGGGTCAATCAATGTAGCCGTGAGTGTTGGCTACATTGTTTTAATAAAAAGCAGCATAAAATAGGTCTATACATGCCTTAGGCTATTCAGGTAGAATATAAACTAATAATGAAAACATAGTCTAATCTATTTAGAAGTTAGGCTATGAGCTCATCTTTACCTACCTGTCTGTATGTAACCTATCCAAATTGCCTCGTTAGGCGGACGCCACCACGAGCAGGTTCCCCAGCCTATGCCACCCCCAGAGATCTATTACGCAACATGTGAAGTGTTGGTCCCATGTTTCATGAGCTGAAATAAAACATCCTGGAAAATTTCCATAAACACAAGAAGATTATTTCTCTCAAATATTGTGCACAAATGTGTTTACATCCCCGTTAGTGAGCATTTCTCCTTTGCCAAAATAATCCATCCACCTGACAGGTGTGGCATATCAAGAAGCTGAATAAACAGCATGATCATTACATAGGTGCACCATGTGCTGTGGACAATTAAAGGCCACAGATTTTGAGGGAGTGTGCAATTGGCATGCTGACTGCAGGAATTTCCACCAGAGCTTTTGCCAGATAATTTAATGTTAATTTCTCTACCATAAGCCACCTCCAACATATTGCAGTACGTCCAACTGGCTTTACAACGTGTAACCACACCAGCCCAGGACCTCCACATCCGACTTCTTCACCTGCGGGATCGTCTGAGACCAACCATCCGGACAGATGATGAAACTCAGGAGTATTTATGTCTGTAATAAAGCCCTTTTGTGGGTAAAAAAGGCCCATCAATGGCTGTGCTTCTGCCTAGTCATGAAATACCTAGATTAGAGCCTAATTGATTTATTTCAATTGACTGATTTCCTTATATGAACATTAACTCAGTAAAATCATTGAAATTGTTGCATGATATGTTTATATTTGTGTTCAGTATAGATTGCTGCTGCCTGTGTAAATGGATGTTATGGGTGGTTAATAGGCGTTTAGAGAAATTAGCAATCCAAAAAGTTACTTGGCGCCACTGAGACAACACAGACAGACACGGACACTCAATTTCCCTCGAAACAATCCCATGCAAAACATACAGCAGCACTAGTCTCCGATCGATATCAAAACCAACCAGCCCAAATCAAACCTATTCTGTTGATTCTGATTACTTTGGCAACTATAGTCCAAGACAGTTTGACGTTTGGTTTAAAAAAAAAAATAATGAAAAAAAATGTTTTTAAAGGTTGATTGACTGAGAGACAAGAACGAATTACAACCAAACAATCATAAATTACATTATTCAGGAAAAAGGTTAAGTGTTATTCACCAATGTCGTATGCTTATTATGTAGCAGCCTCAGCAGCCAGCCATCCCATGTCTGGGTTGTGGGCTATAGGCCTACATGAGTTAGGAATATTAGGATATTGAATACCTATTTTAGGCTAAAGTGTTCAACTTGAGAATTAGTTTATTTCAGAATTCCATGAACGAACAGGATTATGGGCTACATGGAATGTTAGCTAGGTAAGCTTTTATACTGATAGCATCAAACATTCTCGTGGTAAACTATGCAGCAGTAGTTTTCATCTCTCTATCCCCTAATTAACACCTTTGGGCGGAATCTCCGGAAAAGGAAACAATGGCAACATTCTCATGATGGTAGTTAAATGCCTAGTCACATATTCTGTGAAAATGTCAAGCCAACTAGTAGCCTAAGCCATATATGAAAAATATTCATACCAAAAGAAAATGCTAGGCCTGGGCCTAAATGGAAAATAATATCTCCAACCTACGAAGAATAGCAAGAGACAGAGAGATGCCTCTCGCTATTACATAGCCATAGCCATGATATAGGCCCAACATTTTAAATGTTTCTACTCTTTTGAAACTTTTGTGAGTGTTATGTTTACACCTCATTTCTGATTGATTGTTTGTTTCACTTTGGTTTATTAGCTTATCTATTTCACTTGCTTTGGCAATGTAAACATATGTTTCCCATGCCAATACAGTCCTTTGAATTGAATTGAGACACAATTTTGCCAGACGGTCATAGACATAATGTCAAAGGGTAAAGCTTTCCTGAGAGACGCCAGACCTACACCTGCTTTGCATCATCCACCCAAATCTGTTGAACAAACTAGGCTAAACCTAAACCTGTTGATCTGCCTCTAGAAATGACAAGTAGTTACACCATTTTAGAAATGTCCGATATAGGCCTACTCTTATCCTTGCAACTGTTTTCACACTCTGCTAACATTGCTAATCTTTATAACAAACATGACACTCCTATGCTCCAAAATGATTCTCTCCGTCTGGTAAATTAACTTTTTATATCCGTTTCAGGTAACTGTCAAGAAGAACTGTAACATAATAGCCTATGCAACCCTTTCCTCTAGAATAGGTTAAATTCTAATAAACTTCAGAAATTAAATAGAGGTGGCGATATAAGATCAGATATTATAATAATAACCAAAAAGCCTTGAGGTGCTCTATGGATGAACCATAATGAATGGCATGTTCCCTGCATGAAAGGTAGGCCTTATGTCTGTACCTCAGGCAACACACCATCACATCTTATTGTAACATGAACACAAATTACTTATTCGAAACTCGTGACAGACACACAAAAAAGTCCACTTTTTCATCACAATGCATTTTGTGTGCATTACATGATTTTCTTTCTTAATAATGCATTAGTGTACATTACACTAATTCCAATTTGTTGTGGCTAAAGTTAGCTAGGCTAGGGGTTAGGGTCAGAGTTAGGTTTAGGGGATAAGGTTAGGGATAGTTAACATGCTAGCTAAGTAGTTAAAGGGTTAGGTTTAGGAGTAAGGTTAAAGGGTTAAGGTTAGGGTTAAGCTTAGCTAGCATGCTAAGTAGTTGCAAAGTATCTCAAAAGTAGTAAGTAGTTGCAAGTAGCTAATTAGAGAAAATGCTAAAGTTATGCATGATGAGATTCAAACACACAACCTTTGGGTTGCTAGACATTCGTATTTATATGGCCATATCTGTCTTAAGTAACCTACTGTCGTTATCTGTGGTTGAAATGCACTGTATACAAACTTGTGCACTGCACACAAAAAATACACTTTTTTGTGTGTCTGCCACAAATTTCCCATAAGCAATTTGTGTCTATTTCACAATAATCTGTGATACCGGGTTGACCTCAGTTGTATGGTTGAATAATGCCATCTACTGGCTCAGAGTGAAATGTCCCCTGCAACTGTGGATGGTTGTCACGGATAGACAGGTTTTCATTCTTTTTTCTCTCTTGAATGAAACACTTTCTGCTGAATGAATCAATCAATTAATCAAGCAATCAGCTTAACAAATGATCTCAAACCAATCAATTAACTCAAATCACTGTTCAGTCATTTTAATATGCTTTAAAAATCTCAATTACCTTGACTAACCGGTGCCCCCGCACATTGACTCTATACCAGTAGCCCCTGTATATAGCCTCGCTATTGATATTTTACTGATGCTCTTTAATTATTCGTTACTTTTATTTTAAAATTTATTTTTTAAAGTATTTTTCTTTAAACTGTGTTGTCAGTCTAGTGCTTGTAGATAAGCATTTCACTGTAAGGCCTACTACAACTGTAACATTTGATTTGATTTGAATATGGCAAGCTGTTTAGTTTCAAGCAGTTGGTGCATGGTAGGACATTGAGAATGGACAAGACAAACTAGGCTATGCATCTGGCCTATGATGGTCATTCATTTCCACATTATGGGGTAGAATAGATTATGCAAAAGAGAATGGTTAAGAAAACAAAACAGTGTGTTTTTTTTGGGTGCGGGCCTGTTCACCCCGCTACCATCTGCAAGGTGGAGACAGTACAGGAGCATCAAATCTGGGACTGAGAGACTTTTCTATTTTCTATTAATATTCTTCTATTAATATCCTGTCCATATGGTCTATACACACCATTATATATATATTTATATTATATTATTTTATTTTATATTATTATATTATATTATTATATTTAAAAGTTTGGGGTCACTTAGAAATATCCTTGTTTTTGAAAGAAAAGCAAATTTGTTGTCCATTAAAATAACATCATATTAATTGATCAGAAATATAGTGTAGACATTGTTAATGTTGTAAATTACTATTGTAGCTAGAAACAGCAGATTATTTATGGAATGTCTACATAGGTGTACAGAGGCCCATTATCAGCAACCATCACTCCTGTGTTCCAATGGCACATTGTGTTAGCTAATCCAAGCTTATCATTTTAAAAGGCTAATTGATCATTAGAAAACCCTTTTGCAATTATGTTAGCACAGCTGAAAAATGTAGTGCTGATTAAAAAAACAATAAAACTGGCCTTCTATAGACTAGTTGAGTGTCTGGAGCATCTGCACTTGTGGGTTCGGTTACAGGCTCAAAATGGCCAGAAACAAAGGACTTTCTTCTGAAACTCATCAGTCTATTCTTGTTCTGATTAAGGCTATTCCATGCAGGAAATGCAGGAAATTGCCAAGAAACTGAAGATCTTGTACACCACTGTGTACTACTTCCTTCACATAACAGCACAAACTGGCCCTAACCAGAATAGAAAGAGGAGTGTGAAGCCCCGGTGCACAACTGAGCAAGAAGACAAGTACATTAGAGTGTCTAGTCCTCAGCTGGCAGCTTCATTAAATAGTTCCCGCAAAACACCAGTCTCAACATCAACAGTGAAGAGAAATATATTAAACATAGTGGCTGCTTATTGTTCGGCAGTCTTATGGCTTGGGGGTAGAAGCTTTAAGGAGCGTTTTGGTCCTAGAGAGAGAACAGTCTGGAGGTGACTGGAGTTGACCATTTTTGGGCCTTCCTCTGACACAGCCTAGTATATAGGTCCTGGATGGCAGGAAGCTTGTCCCCAGTGATGTACTGGGCCGTATATACTACCCACTGTCGCGCCTTACGGTTAGATGCTGAGTAGTTGCCATACCACGTGGTGATAGAACCGGTCAGGATGCTCTCTATGGTGCAGCTGTAGTACTTTTGAGGATCTGGGGAACCATGCCTAATCCTTTCAGTCTCCTGAGGGGGAAAAGGTGTTGTCGTGCCCTCTTCATGACTGTCTTGGTGTGTTTGGAGCATGATATTTTGTTGGTGATGTGGACACCAAGGAACTTGAAACTCTCGACTCGCTCCACTACAGCACCGTCAATGTTAATGGAGGCCTGTTTGGCCCACATTTTCCTGTAGTCCACGATCAGCTCCTTTGTCTTGCTCACATTGAGGGAGAGGTTGTTGTCCTGGCACCACACTGCCAGGTTTCTGACTTCCTCGCTATAGGCTGTCTCATTGTTGTCAGGCCTGCTGCTGTTGTGTCATCAGCAAACTTAATGATGGTGTTGGAGTCGTGTTTGGCCATGCAGTCGTGAGTGAACAGGGAGTACAGGAGGGAACTAAGCACGCACACGAGGGGCCACAGTATAGAGGATCAGTGTGGCAAATGTGTTGTTGCCTTACCACCTGGGGGTGGCCCGTCAGGAAGTCCATTATCCAGCTGCAGTGGGAGGTGTTTCGTCCCAGGGTCCTTAGCTTAGTGATTAGCTTTGTGGGCACTATGGTGAGCTGTAGTCAATGAACAGCATTCTCACATACAGTGAGGCAAAAAAGTATTTAGTCAGCCACCAGCTGTGCAAGTTCTCCCACTTAAAAAGATGACAGAGGCCTGTAATTTTCATCGTAGGTACACTTCAACTATAACAGACAAAATGAGAAAAAAAATCCTGAAAATCACATTGTAGGATTTTTTTATGAATTTATTTGCAAATTATGGTGGAAAATAAGTATTTGGTCAATAACAAAAGTTTATCTCAATACTTTGTTATATACCCTTTGTTTGCAATGACAGAGGTCAAACGTTTTCTGTAAGTCTTCACAAGGTTTTCACACACTGTTGCTGGTATTTTGGTCCACGATACATGGCCCCATAATAGTAATAAACAAAAGACCTACTGATTTTCATGGGGGTTTCTCCGTCCTGCATATGAGAAAGAAATCTAAAGTATTCAGACCCTATACTCAGTACTTTGTTGAAGCACCATTAGCAGCAATTAGTCTTGATTCTTCTTGGGTATGACTCAACAAGCTAGGCACACCTGTATTCTGGGAAATTCTCCATTCTCCCGAGTTTCTCCTGTCGTTGTTCTGTTGGAAGGTGAAGCTTCACCCAGTCTGAGGTCCTGAGCAGGTTTGCATCAAGGATCTCTCTGTACTTTGCTTCGTTCATCTTTCCTTCGATCATGACTAGTCTCTCAGTTCCTGCCACTGAAAAACATCCACAGTATAATGCTGCCACCAAATTGCTTCACCATAGGGGTGGTGCCAGGTTCAGGCCAAAGACTTCAATCTTGGTTTCATCAGACCAGAGAATGTTTCTCATGGTTTGAGAGTCCTTAGGTGCCTGTTGGCAAACTCCAAGCGGGCTGTCACGTGCCTTTTACTGAGGAAAGGCTTCCATCTGGCCATGAAGGCCTGATTGGTGGAGTGCTGCAGAGATGGTTGTCATTCTGGAAGGTTCTCTGCAGTTCTGTCAGTGACCATCAGAACCTTGGTCACCTCCCTAAACAAGGCCCTTCTCCCCCAATTGCTCAGTTTGGCCGGGCAGCCAGCTCTAGGAAGAGTCTTGGTTCCAAACTTCTGTTTTGGTACCAGTCCCCAGATCTGTGCCTCGACACAGTTGTGTCTCTGAGCTCTACAGACAATTCCTTCAACCTCATGGCTTGGTTTTTGCTCTGAGATGCAATGTCAACTGTGGGACCTTATAGACAGGTGTATGCCTTTCTTCTAAATCATGTCAGATCAAATACATTTTACCACAGGACTCCAAAGGAAACAGGATGCACTGGAGCTCAATTTCAAGCATCTTAACCTTAATACTTACATAAACAAGGCATTTTTAAAATTATTTTTAGTACAATTTGCAAAACACTCAAAATCTGTTTTGGCTTTGTCATTATGGGGTATTGTGTTTACGGAGGGAAAAATTACAAATCCATTTTAGGATAAGGCTTTAATGTAACAAACTGTGGAAAAGGTCAAGGGGTCTGAATACTTTCCAAATGCACTGTCAACAAAGGACTAACTAGAACTGTCGTTCTTCTGTGGTAATTTATTTTGGTTACCCTAGACATACTGAACACTGACATATTGGAAACATTCAACATGTTCATTGTGGGAACATTGGAACAAGTTACCCTGGTCCCAGATCTGTTTGAGCTCTTGCCGAGCCCATCGTCAAACCAAACATGTTGGACATGACAATGAGTAAACATGACAGCAGACACTGGCACTCAGGCTAGTTTTGAATAAATAACATTAATAAACAAAGTACTGAACTGACGAGGTCAAAACAGAGAACGTGCTTCTGTAGAGGCATATTTTATTTATTTTTTCAATATAGTTCAGAGGAAAACAATATACAAAGCAATGATGTGGTCAGCTTTACTGAATGTGTTGGTGCATCTCAAATCAGACTGAATAGAAGATTAGAACAGTGGAGAAAAATCAGGCAGTCACAGCTCAGGACACCGTTTACTTCCCAAAATCGCACCCCCATTTCCTACATAGAGCACTATTGTTATACATAGGGCACCATTTGGGACAAAGCCACTGTTTCTGTACTGAGTCGGAGTGAACGGGGGGGGAGATACAAAGATGCAAGTATGGACGGGAGTGCCAAAAACAACCCTATAGATCGATGCATGACAAACACTTGTTGAATATCTTTTTGTTACTGGATCAAATAGAAAAAAACATGGTATATTTATTTCCATGTCAGAGGTTGTGTGACTTAAGACTTTCAACAAGGCACTAGCATTAATAGTAATAAACAAAACACTAACAGAACTTCAATAAAATAATAACCAGTGCTCACTTGAGTTTAGCATGTTTATTACAATACGCACATATCACATTGGCGGTCATTGCTCTGCTCAACCTCTGACCCTGGTGTGTGAGGTTAGTGATCAGCACCTCCATGTCCATATCCCAAATGGTACCATGTTCCCTATATAGTGCACCACTTTTAACCAGGCCCTTTAGGTAAGAAGAATAAAAAGGAGAAAAGAGACTCATAACAGAGAACAAGAAGTACAAACGGGAGCCAGTAGTTCTAATTGTGTCATTCAGGTCAATTCACTGAGTGCCATTTGGCTTCCATTGCACTTCCTGAAAAATCTTGAGAATTATGACATCTTCTCCTTTTTAGTCTTTTTGACTATGGGCCCTGGTCAAAGGTAATGTACCAAATCAGGAATACGGTGCCATTTCAGACGTACCCTATACCTTGCCAGTGCCCCCCAAACAGCTGCTTTAATAGCTCCAAGTAGCACTCATTGTGCAAAGAAAAGTGAAGCAATAATTTATTATTAACATATTCTGATATACTAGTAGCACTGCAACTTTTTAATAAAGCCTTTTTCTTTACTTCTTGAACTCCATTATTACTTTAACAACTGTACATAGGAATGAACTCTCGGTTGAACCAAGACTGTGCCACCTCACTTTTAATATAAGTAACCCCCCCCCAAAAAAAACTTGCTGGAAAGTTTGAGAAAAAAGAAAGAAAACAGGAGGGTTTTTACTCTTCCCGGCTCCTCTACATTATAGGAGGAGCTAGATCACGGGGTTGGGCTCCTGCATGTAATGGGTATGACCAGGGTGGGAGTTATGGAGGGGCTAGCAGTGGGAATGGTCCTTGATCTCAAAGCAGCACATATTTGTGGCACCTTTTTTCCCCCCCTTCACTCACTCATCACACCACCAGGCACTAGTTTGTTTGTTTTTCATTTTAGGAAATGCAGGACAGGGCCACAGGGAGCTGTGAACAAACAGATCTGAACCATTGCGACCAGACATTATGTACCTTTCAGCAGGAGGAAGGTGGGGATGGGTAGCTGTGTGCGGCCGTCTCCCAAATATCACCCTACTCCCTATATAGTGAAAAGTTTAACCAAAAGTAGTTCAATACACATAGGAAATAGTGTGCCATTTGGGACACATCCTGTGTGTGTGTAACCATTATACTTCAACCAAAGGGGGATGATAGGGAAAATAACTTTAATCCATTGAGCATTATTATTATTCAAGAGCAGAGAAAAACCAGTGAGTTTGTTTTACCTTGCTTGCTTGTTTTATACTAAGTTAATTTTTCAGTTATTATTGACTGTATAACACTATACTCCACCGTTTCCATGCAGGTCATAGATGTTCTCAAGGCAATGGTTCACCCATCTATTAAAACAAAAGCTTCAAGTCTGCAGACTGACAGTGCCGTCCCAAATAGCATCCTACTCCCAATATAGTGCAATACTTTTGACTAGGGCCTATAGGGTTCTGGTTAAAAGTAGTGCACTATAGAGGAAATAGTGTGGCATTTGGGACATACCCACCGACAGACAAGTTTAATATGAAGGAGGCTATGAAATTAAGCCGTTACTTCCTCGGCATAACGTTGATTAGTTTGGATGTCAAAAGCTTTGATAAGCATGGCTTTCCATGGTTTCAATAATCTACAAAACATATTTACAACATGGATAACATCTACAAGAAATCTACATCTTCGGGGCACATACAAAACCAACCATAGGGGCATCCCAAATGGCACCCTATCCACTACATAGTGTACTATAAAGGCAATAGGGTGCCATTTGGGACACAGGCCATGTTTTATATCGACCCCTTTTCTCCCCTCCTCCCCAACCACTCAGACCCTCTCCCACAAGCCCAGCACTCTCCATGCCCAACGGTCCAAAGCCAACCCAACTGCAGCTTGTGTTAAGACTGGGCACAGAACAAGAACAGTTCTCCCAACCAACAGCTCTCTTACAACCATGTGCAATGGGTCTCTCCACCCTATCCTCTCCATTCTTCAACTCAAGTTCTCAGACCATGAAGGAATTCTGATTCTTCAACTTTTCAAGTTCTTTAATTTGTTGTCTCAAAAATAATATCCTAGACAAGAGTAGAAAAAAATATGTATTAGTTGTCATGTTAAAATATTTGTAATAATAGAACACATGGATGTTAACACACATATCGCAGGCAATTAGGGTCTGGACTCTTACCTCTGCTCGCGCAATGTCGCTTGAATTTCACTGACTCGAACTAAGGATCTGAGATTTTTGAGCTCCGTGCAATTTTCAGACATGTAGATGCTTCCCATGGTGTGGGCCTCCTCACGTAGTCTGGAAGCCTGGGGGGAAGATAAAAAGTTTAAAATAATCAAAGAAAATCAAAAAGAACAACAGCAATGATACTGATCATTGCCTAATGAATCTGGGTTCACATCAAAATAATGAAATTAATAGGTTACCCAATACTGTAAAATCTATACACTCTCTATGCTCTTTACCAAATATCTTTACTGGTGAAATAATAAAAAACAATGCATACAATTCCTTAAATGCGTATCCTACCTGTTTCTCTGCGTGGTCGGCGGGCCAGCCCTGGACATGCTTGATGAGATTCTCATTGAAGTGTGCTGCTAGGGTGGGGGTGAAGGAGCAGGAAGCTGGTCGGGTGGAGGAAGAGGTGCTGGAGGGGGTGGAGGTGGTGGCACCGCTGCTGCTGGGGGGGACGTAGTTGGGACCTGGGGATGGACTCCTCTGACTGCTGTGGAATGACAGAAGCGCAACAAGAGGGTCAGACTAATTATGCACATTATATGCCAATGATATTCTGCTGTAATAACACTAACACCAACTTTGTTGTTGTAACAGAGGAGAAAGGAGGGTCAAACCAATATATCATACAAAACAGACCAACACAGCATAATATCAACAATTAAGGTTCTTAGAAACTAAACAATTGTGCATGTGTGAGATTCAGCTGATCAAATACAACCAGAGAAAAGGGTCCACATCAGACAAGACTGACACATTCTGCATATTATTTTAAGCTCAAAACACCCATGAAGTCCAGTGTCTGACTACAGTCAGGGTGGGGTAATCTACATTGTAATACTTAATTTTGCAATAGTGTATTCACTCAGTGGCTTGTGAATCGTGATATTTGGTTAAAGCCGCTTAACATTTCCAATACATATCAGATGTGTTTAACTTGATGTCGTCTTGATTTCTTTGGTTAAACAATGGCGCATCCATTGTCTTTGTGTGTAGCAATTCAATGCAATGACTTATGAAAAACGTGTTGTTCTATAAACCGCCAGCAGGTGGTGCCACAGCATGACATATTGACAAACTGTCTCCTACAAGGCAGGCTCACGGATGGCATTGTTCTGTTTTTGCTTCACATCAGTCAGACCAGAGTTTCTTGAATAATCTTACTAGCAATATGTGGTTATTTTGTCTTCTATAGATAGGAGCATCTGCTCTGTTAATTTTTTTGTAAATAGATTTCCCACACTAAAAACACAAATTAACACATTCAACGCCACACAATGTTATTCAAAAATGTATTGGTTTCTTCAATGTACACAATACCCAATAAAGACAGTTTTTGCTTTAAGATTTTTTTTTTTGCAAATGTATAAATAAACTGAAATATTACATTTACACAAGTATTCAGACCCTTTACTCAGTACTTTGCTGAAGCACCAAGTCTTCTTGGGTATGACGCTACAAGTTAGGCACATCTGTGGGGAGTTTCTCCCATTCTTCTCTGCATATCCTCAAGCTGTGTCAGATTGGATGAGGAGAGTCGCTGCACAGATATTTTCATGTCTCTTCAGAGATGTTAGATCGGGTTCAAGTCCAGGATCTGGCTGAGCCACTCAAGGACATTGAGACTTGTCCTGAAGCCACTACTGCATGGTAAAGGTTGTGTGCTTAGGTTTATACGAGTTTTGCAGAGATGGTTCTCTTTCTGTAAGGTTCTCCCATCTCCACAGAAGAACTCTGCAGCTCTGTCAGGGGGGACCATCAGGACCGTGGTCACCTCCCTGACCAAGATCCTTCTCCTGCGATAGATCAGTTTGGCTGGGCGGCCAGCTCTAGGAAGAGTCTTGGTGGTTCCAAACATCTCCATTTAAGAATGATGGAGGCCACTGTGTTCTTGGGGATCTTCAATGCTGCAAAAATTGTTTGGTACCCTTTCCCAGATGTGCCGAGACACAATCCTGTCTCTGAGCTCTACGGACAATTCCTTAGACCTCAAGGCTTAGTTTCTGCTCTGACATGCGCCGCCAACTGTGGGACCACATACAGTTGAAGTCGGAAGTTTACATACACTAAGGATGGAGTCATTAAAACTCGTTTCTCAACCACTCCACAAATGTCTTGTTAACTTCTTGATGCACCCATCCCGTTAGCGGGACCATTTGTCAACATCCGCTGAATTGCAGAGCGCCAAATTCAAATTAAATTACAAAAAATATTTAATTTTCATGAGTGCAAGTGCAATATAGCAAAACACAGCTTAGCTTGTTGTTAATCCACCTGGCGTGTCAGATTTCAATAAAGCTTTTCCGCGAAAGCATACCAAGTGTTTATGTAAGGACATCTCTCTCAGTAGACAAAATATTACAAACAGCTAGCAGCCAAGTAGATTGGTCACGAAAGTCAGAAAGCAATAAATTAAATCGCTTATCTTTGATGATTGTCGTATGTTCGCACTCACGAGACTCCCAGTTACAATAAATTCAATAAATAAATAATTTTTTATATCCAAAATACCTCCATTTGGTTGGCGCGTTATGTTCAGAAATCCACAGGCTCGAGCGGTCAAGACATCGCAAACTAAAAGTCCAAATAGTATCCTTATTAAAGTTCGTAGAAACATGGCAAACCTTTTATTTTTTATAATCAATCCTCAGGTTGTTTTTACAATGTATAATTGATAATATTTCAACTGGGACTGTAGCTTCTTCAATAGGAGAAAAAGAAAAATGTCTGCTCCAAGCTGCAAAACGCTGCTGGCACCCAGCCATCCACTGACGCAATATCTTTCTCGCTCATTTTTCAGAATAAAAGCCTGAAACTATGTCTAAAGACTGTTCACACCATGTGGAAGCCATAGAAAATGGAATCTGGTTGATATCCCTTTAAATGGAGCGAAGGCGGGCAATAGAACAGAGAGCTTTCAGGAAAAACAGCACTTCCGGGTTGGATTTTCCTCAGGTTTTCACCTGCAATATCAGTTCTGTTATACTCACAGACAATATTTTGACGGTTTTGGAAAATTTGAAGTGTTTTCTATCCTAATCTGACAATTATATTCATCTTCTAGTTTCTGGGCCTGAGAAATAGGCAGTTTCATTTGGGTAAATTTTTCATCCAAACATCAAAATGCTGCCCCCTACACTCAACAGGTTAACTATAGTTTTGGCAAGTAAGTTAGGACATCACATTTTTTGTGTGACAGATTTCACTTATAAATCACAATTCCAGTGGGTCAGAAGTTTACATACACTAAGTTGACTGTGCCTTTAACTTCTTGATACTACCCTTCCCGGATCCGGGAAAGTAATCATCGCCTGAAACTAATTAGCATGACACAGCGGACATAAATATCCCTAGAAAATATTCCTATTCATGAAAATCACAAATGAAATATATTGAGACACAGCTTAGCCTTTGGTTAATTACACTCATCTCAGATTTTCAAAATATGCTTTACAGCCAACGCTAGACAAGCATTTGTGTAGGTTTATCGATAGCCTAGCATAGCATTATGCCCTGCTACCGGCAGGCAACATTTTCACGAAAATAAGAAACGCAATCAAATTAAATAATTTACCTTTGAAGAACTTTGGATGTTTTCACTCAGGCAACTCCCAGTTAGATAGCAAATGTTTCTTTTCCCCCAAAAGATTATTTTTGTAGGCGAAATAGCTCCGTTTGTTCTTCACGTTTGGCTGAGAAATTGACCGGAAAATGCAGTTACTACAACACCAAACTTTATTCCAAATTAGCTCCATAATATCGACAGAAACATGGCAAACGTTTAGAATCAATCCTCAAGGTGTTTTTCACATATCTATTTGATAAAAGAACCGTCGGGACAATTGGTTTCTCGTAAGAAGCGATTGGAAAAATGGCTACTTGTGTACTTTACGCAAGATTTTCTCTCGGGGCCATCGTGTGACCACTTGCTAAATGTGGTCCCTTACGGCTATTCTTCAACATAAATGCTTAAAACGTCACAATGCTGTAGACACCTTTCAAAAAAATGTTTACCTTTATTTTACTAGGCAAGTCAGTTAAGAACAAATTCTTATTTTCAATGACATGCCTAGGAACAGTGGGTTAACTGCCTGTTCAGAGGCAGAACGACAGATTTGTACCTTGTTAGCTCGGGGATTTGAACTTGCAACCTTTCGGGTTACTAGTCCAACGCTCTAACCACTAGGCTACCCTGCCGCCCCTTGGAGAATACGTAGAAAACGTAAGCTCATTCACAGCCATAAGGAGTTATTGGTATGAGGGGGTTTTAAAAAATGCAGCACTTCCTGATTGGATTTTTATCTGGGTTTCGCCTGTGAGTGCAACAGAACTAATGTTAGTTCTGTTGCACTCACAGACAATATCTTTGCAGTTTTGGAAACGTTAGTGTTTTCTATTGAAAGCTGTCAATTATATGCATAGTCGAGCATCTTTTCGTGACAAAATATCTTGTTTGAAACGGGAACGTTTTTTATCCAAAAATGAAAATACTGCCCCTAGAGTTCCAAGAGGTTAAAAAGCAGAAATGTCATGGCTTTAGAAGCTTCTGATAGACTAATAGACTCAATTGGAGGTGTACCTGTGGATGCATTTCAAGGCCTACCTTCAAACTCAGTGCCTCTTTGCTTGACATCATGGGAAAAACAAAAGAAATCAGCCAAGACCACAGAAAAACAATTGTAGACCCCCACAAGTCTGGTTCATCCTTGGGAGCAATTTCCAAACGCCTGAAGATACCACGTTCATCTGTACAAACAATAGTATGCAAGTATAAACACCATGTGACAACACAGCCGTCATACCGCTCAGAAAGGAGACGCGCTATGTCTCCTAGAGATGAACGTACGTTGGTGTGAAAAGCACAAATCAATCCCAGAAGAACTGCAAAGGACCTTGTGAAAATGCTGGAGGAAACAGGTACAAAAGTATCTATATCCACAGTAAAACGAGTGATGTCGACATAACCTGAAAGGCCGCTCAGCAAGGAAGAAGTCAAGTCACTGCTACAAAATCTCCATAGAAAAGCCAGAATACGGTTTGCAACTGTACATGGGGACAAAGATTGTACTTTTTGGAGAAATGTCCTCTGGTCTGATGAAACAAAAATAGAACTGTTTGGCCATAATGACCACCGTTATGTTTGGAGGAAAAGGGGGGGGGGGGGGGCTTGCAAGCCGAAGAACACCATCCTAACTGTGAAACACGGGGGTGGCAGCATCATGTTGTGGGAATGCTTTACTGCAGGAGGGACTGGTGAACTTCACAAAATAGATGACATCATGAGGAATACAATTATGTCGATATATTGAAGCAACATCTCAAGACATGAGCCAGGAAGTTAAAGCTTGTTCGCAAATGGGGCTTCCAAATGGACAATGGCCCCCAGCATACTTCCAAAGTTGTGGCAAAATTATTTAAGGACAACAAAGTCAAGCTATTGGTATTGGAGTGGCCATCACAAAGCCCTGACCTCAATCTCATAGAAAATGTGTGTGCAGAACTGAAAAAGCGTGTGTGAGCAAGGAGGCCTACAAACCTGACTCAGTTACACCGGCTCTGTCAGGAGGAATGGGTCAAAATTCACATAACTTATTGTGGGAAGCTTGTGGAAGGCACCCGACCCCACACAATTTAAAAAGGCAATACTACCAAATACTAATTGAGTGTATGTAAAATTCTGACCCACTGGGAATGTGAAGAAATAAAAGCTGAAATAAATAATTCTCTACTATTATTCTGACATTTCACATTTTTTAAATAAAATGGTGATCCTAACCGACCTAAAACAGGACATTTTTTTTTACATGGAATTGTCAGGAATTGTGAAAAAGTATAAAAGAGTTTAAATGTCTTTGGCTAAGGTGTATGTAAACTTCCAACTTCAACTGTATAGAGAGGTGTGTGCCTTCCAAATCATGTCCAATCAATTGAATTTCCCACGGACTCCAATCAAGTCATAGAAACACCAAGGATGATCAATGGAAACAGGATGCACCAGAGATCAATTTCGAGTCTCATAGCAAAGGGTCTGAACATTTATGTAAATAAGGTATAAGTTTTATTTTTAATACATTTGGAAAAATGTCTAAAAACCTGTTTCGCTTTGTCATTATGGGGTATTGTGTGAAGATGGAAGGGGGAAAAAATAATTTAATCCATTTTAGAATAAGGCTGTAACGTAACAATGTGGAAAAAAGGGAATACTTTCCGAATGTACTGTACAGTGCTCTAGCCCATAAATGAATCAAGTGTCTGCTAAATTACTAAAAATGTAAATGAAAAGCTCACCCTTGACGCTGGAGAGTCCTTGGGGAGGCTGCGATGTCGTGTCCGTGCTGTTTGTCGCTGGGGAGGGGCTGCTGGGGGGAGGGCTGAGGGGCTGATCCTTGCTGCTTCACAGCCGGCGTGTTGCTCACCTGGACCACAGCCAGAGAGCAGAGAAGGGTTAGAGAGGAAACACACCAGAACCCTTGAGGTTCACCACAACCACACAGACAGGGAGGAAGGTTAAAAGCCCAGATTAGACTAGCACAGACCATAATTTTACTGAAATTCACTTGCTGTTGATTGACTCGACACACAAACACAAGGGGATGGGATGTTATAGAATACAAATGGCAGTAGCTATGGTTTCCATCCAATTGGTAACATATTTATGCAAATATTCTAAAATCCTCATAATAAAATATCATACAAAGACCCGTCAAGCTCATCACCATGCATTTTCGTCACGCTGTGAAGGTCATTATAACTTCGTGCCTTCAGAAAGTATTCACACGCCTTGACTTTTTACACATTTTGTTATGTTACAGCCTGAATTTAAAATGGATTAAACTGGCCAACATACAAAACCCCATAAGGTCGAAGTGGAATTATGTTTTTACAAATTAGTTTAAAAAAATGAAAAGCTGAAATGTCATAAGTATTAAACCCCTTTGTCATGGGAAGCCTAAATAAGTTCAGGAGTAAAAATGTGCAAGTCTCATAAGTTGCATGGCTGTGTGTAATAATAGAATTTTACATGACGAGAATGACTACCTCATCTCCTTACCCCACACATACAGATAATTGTAAGGTCTCTCAGTCGAGAAGTGAATTTCAAACAGATTCAACAAAGACCAGGGAGGCTTTCCAATGACTCGCAAAGATGGGTAAAATAAAAAAAAGCAGACCGTGAATATCCCTTTGAGCATGGACGGTGTTGGACAATGTATTAATACACCCAGCCACTACAAATATACAGGCGTTCTTCCTAACTCAGTTGACGGAGAGGAAGGAAACCGCTCAGGGAATTCTCCATGATGCCAATGGTGACTTTAAAACAGTTAGAGTTTAACCTCTAGTGACACCCCATCTTGTGAACGGGACCGTTTTCATCATCTTACACTAAATAGCATAACGCAACAGACATAAATCTTCCTAGAAAATATTCCTATTCATGAAAATCACAAGTGAAATATATTGGAACACTGCTTAGCCTTTTGTTAATCACCCTGGCATCTCAGATTTTTAAAATATGCTTTACAGCCAACGCTAGACAATCATTTGTGTAAGTTTATAATAGACTAGCATAGCATTATGCCTTGCTAGCAGCAAGCAACCGTGTCACGGAAATCAGAAAAGCAATCAAATTAAATAATTTACCTTTGATGAACTTCGGATGTTTTCACTTACGAGACTCCCAGGTAGATAGCCAAAGTTCATTTTTTCCCAAAAGATGATTTTTGTAGGCGAAACGGCTCCGTTTGTTCTTCACGTTTGGCTGAGAAATTGCCCGGAAATTGCGGTCACCACAACGCCAAATTTTTTCTCCAAATTAGCTCCATAATATTGACAGAAACATGGCAAACGTTGTTCAGAATCCATCCAAGGTGTTTTTCTAATATCTATTCGATAATATATCCGTCGGGACAATTCCTTTTTCTCTAGGACCGATTGGAGTAATGGCTACCTCTGCACTTTATGCGAGAGTCTCTCTCGGAGCCACCAATGTGCCCGTATATGGCTATTCTTCAACAGAAATGCATAAAACTATGTGACAATGCTGAAGACACCTTGGGGAATACATACAAAGCGTAAGCTCATTGATGGTACATTCACAGCCATATAGGGAGTCATTGGAATGCAGCGCTTTCAAAACCTGGGGCACTTCCGGATTGGATTTTTCTCAGGCTTTCGCTTGCAACATCAGTTCTGTTAGACTCGCAGACAATATCTTTACAGTTTTGGAAACGTTAGCGTTTTCTATCGAAAGCTGTCAATTATATGCATATTCTAGCATCTTTTCCTGACAAAATATCCCGTTTAAAACGGGAACATTTTCTTTCCAAAAATGAAAATTACTGCCCCCTAACAGATTAATGGCTGTGATAGGAGAAAACAAAGGATGGATCAACAACATTGTAGTTACTCCACAACGTAAGAAGCCTGTACAGAATTTTTTTAAACATTCCAAAACCGCCTGTTTGCAACAAGGCACTAAAGTAATACTGCAAACAATATGGCAAAGCAATTTACTTTGTCCAGAATACAACGTGTAGTAATGGATTTGCCCCAAACATTTGCCTCAAGCATAGAGGTGGCTGCATGATATTATGGGTATGCTTGCAATCATTAAGGACTAGGGATATTTTCAGGATAAATTGAGCTAAGTAGACAAAATCCTGAAGGAAAACCTGCTTCAGTCTGCTTTCTACCAGTCACTGGGATATGAATTCATCTTGATCAATAACTAATTTGAGAGCTTGAAGAACTTAGTGTGGAAAGGTCTTAGATTCTTACCCAGAAAGACTCACAGCTGTAATCACTGCCAAAGGTGATTCTAAATGTACAGACTCAGGGGTGTGAATATTTATGTAAATGAGATGTCTATTATATTGTCAATTAGTTCACCAACATTTCTAAAAACACATTTACACTTTCTCATTATGGGGTATTGTGTATAGATGGGTGAGAATTTTGAATTCAGACTGTAACACAAGGAATAAATCAAGAGGTATGAATACATTCTGAAGGCACTATTTCATCAGTAGACTAATAAATTAAATGCTTTTGAGTTGTAGTGGGAGGACCACACAACATGTCATCACGTGACTCCCAAGTTTACTTCGATATAATAGTTATATCAATATATACAAAAGTGGTCAGATGACGCGGATGCAGGATTGTTTTGCTAGCAAAGACTGGAATATGTTCCGGGATTTATCCAATGGCAATGAGGAGTACACCACCTCAGTCACCGGCTTCATCAATAAGTGCGTCGATGAACCAGAAGCCTCAGATTATAGGCAACATCTGCACTGAGCCAAAGCCATGAGCTGTCGCTTTTAACCTCTCTGGGATATGTGGGAAGCTAGCATTCCACCTGGCCAAAAGCCAGTAAAAATGCAGAGTGCCAAATTCAAATAAATGACTATAAAAATCAAACATTCATAAAATCACACATGTAAGATACCAAATTAAAAGCTACACCTGTTGTGAATCCAGCCAACATGTCAGATTTCAAAAAAGCTTTTCGGCAAAAGCAAACAATGCTATTATCTGAGGATAGCACCATAGTAAACAAAGAGAGAAAACATATTTCAACCATGCAGGCGCGACACAAAACGCAGAAATAAAAATATAAAATCATGCATTACCTTTGACGAGTTTCTTTTGTTGGCACTCCAATATGTCTCATAAACATCACAAATGGTCCTTTTGTTCGATTAATTCCATTGATATATTCCCAAAATGTCCATTTATTTGGCGCGTTTGATCCAGAAAAACACCGGTTCCAACTTGCTACACTACAAAATACCTCAAAACTTTGCCAAAACATGTCAAACTACTTCTTTCATACAACTTTAGGTATTCTTATTAAGTAAATAATCGATCAAATTAAAGACGGGGTGATCTGTGTTCAATACAGGAAGAAAACAAACTGACGCTACCTTTCTGGTCACGTGCCTCTAACAGTACACTTGAAGTGACCCTTGTTTTGAACAGGGCTACTTCTTCATTACACAAAGGAAAAACCTCAACCAATTTCTAAAGACTGGTGACAGCTAAGGATCTGCAAGAAGGTCCCTTAGAAATCTGGATTCCCAATGAAAACCCATTGAAAAGAGAGTGACCTCAAAAAAAAATCTGAATGGTTTGTCCTTGGGGTTTCGCCTGCTTCATAAGTTCTGTTATACTCAGACATGATTCAAACAGTTTTAGAAACTTCAGTGTTTTCTATCCAAATAATATGCATATCTTATCTTCTGAGGATGAGTAGCAGGCAGTTGAATTTGTGCATGCATTTCATCCGCACGTGAAAATACTGCCCCGTCACCAAGAAGTTAAGGAGCAGGACTAACCCGGAAGTTTATAAGAAATCCCAATCTGACCGCCGACAAACCATCAAACAGGCAAAGCGTTTAATACAGGACTAAGGAGGAATCCTACTACACCGGCTCTGACGCTCGTTGGATGTGGCAGGGCTCACAAACTATTATGGACTACAAAAAGGAAACCCAGCCACAACCCAGTGACGCGAGCCGACCAGACGGGCTAAATGCCTTCAATGCTTGCTTCGAGGAAAGCAACACTGAAACATGAACGTGAGCACCAGTTGTTCCCAGACGCCAGTGTGATCACTCTCTCCGTGAGCAAGACCATTAGAGCTTGGTCGCAAATGGCTCTTCCAAATGGAATACGACCCCAAGCATACTTCCAAAGGTGTGACAAAATGGCTTAAGGACAACACAGTCAAGGTATTGGAGTGGCCACCACAGAGCCTTGACCTCAAACCTATAGAAAATGTGTATGCAGAAAAAGTGTGCAAGCAAGGAGGCCTACAAACCTGACTCCGTTACACCAGGAGGAATGGGCTAAAATGTACCCAACATATTGTGGGAAGCTTGTTTTTTTTATATTTTTTTTTACCTTTATTTAACTAGGCAAGTCAGTTAAGAACAAATTCTTATTTTCAATGACGGCCTAGGAACAGTGGGTTAACTGCCTGTTCAGGGGCAGAACGACAGATTTGTACCTTGTCAGCTCGGAGGTTTGAACTTGCAACCTTCGGCTTACGAGACCAACACTCTAACCAGGCTACCTGTAACGTTTGACCCAAGTTAAACAATTTAAAGGCAATACTACCAAATACCAATTAAGTGTGTGAGACTTCTTACCCACTGGGAATGTGATGAAAGAAATAAGTCATTCTATTATTCTGGCATTTCACATTCTTAAAATAAAGTGGTGTTCTTAACTGTCCTAAGACAGATTTTTTTTTACTAGGATTTAATGTCAGGAATGGTAAAAAAAACACGCACAAAAAACAGTTTAAATGTATTTGGCTAAGGTGTATGTAAACTCCCGAGGCTTTATACAGTGAATACCGGTACCTAGTCAATGTTCGGGAGTACAGGTTAGTCGAGGTAATTTGTACATGTAAAGTGACTGCATAGATAAAGTCTTAGCAGTGTAAAAACGGTCGGTTGTCCATTTATTTTATTGTTCAGCACTCTTATTATGGCTTTGGGTGTCAAACTTTTTGAGGATCTGGGGACCCATGACAAATATTGTCAGTCTCCTGTGGGGGAAAAGGCGTTGGTATGCCCTATTCATAACTTTCTCGGTGTGTTGGGACCATGATAGTTTGTTGGTGACGTGGACGCTAAGCAACTTGAAACTCTCAACCTGCTCCACTACAGCCCCATCGATGTGAATTGGAGCGTGTGTGGCACTCCTTTTCCTGTAGTCCTGTAGTTGTCTTGATCAAATTGTGGGAGAGGAGGTTCTCCTGGCACCACACTGCCAGGTCTCTGACCTCCATAGAGGCTCTCTCATTGTTGTGTGTAATCAGGCCGTCAGCCAACTTAAAGATGGTGTTGGAGTTTTGCTTGGGAGTGCAGGTGGGATCTAAGCACGCACCTCTGTGGTGCCCTCGTGTTGAGGATCAGCGTGGCAGATGTGGTGTTGCCACCACCAGGTGGAAAGGGTAGGCCGGTAAAGGAAGTCCAGGATCCAGTTGCAGAGGGAGGTGTTTAATCCCAGGGTCCTTAGCTTAGTGATGCGCTTCGTGGGCACTATGGTGTTGAACACTTGAGCTGTGGTCAATGAACAGCATTCTCACATAGGTGTTCCTTTTGTCCAGGTGGGAAAGGACAGTGTGGAGTTTAATAGAGATTGTGTCTGTGGATCTGTTGGAGCGGTACGTGAATTAGTGGGCTAGGGTTTCCGGGATGATGATGTGACCAGCCATTCAAAGCACTTCATAGCTACCGACATAAGTGCTATGGGGCGGTAGTCATTTAGGCAGGTAACCTTTGCTTTCTTGGGCACAGGGACCTCTGGTGGTCTGCTTGAAACATGTAGGTATTACTGACTTGGTCGGGGAGAGGTGGAAAATATCAATGAAGACACTTGCCAGTTGGTCCGCGCATGCTTTGAGTACATGTCCTGGTAATCCATCTGGCCTTGTGAATGTTGACCTGTTTAATAACCTCTTGAAACTCCCCATCCCGGATCCGGGATTGTGACTAAGCCTCAGGCTCATTAGCATAACGCAACGTTAACGATTTCTGAAAATCGCAAATAAAATTAAAATAATGCGTTTGCTCTCAAGCTTAGCCTTTTCTTAACAACACTGTCATCTCAGATTTTCAAAATATGCTTTGAACCATAGAAATTGACTAATTTGTGTAAGAGTATGCAAAGCTAGCATAGCATTTTGTGTAGCATGTAGCACGCAACATTTTCACAAAAGCCAGATAACCAAATAAATAAAATCATTTACCTTTGAAGAGCTTCTGATGTTTTCAATGAGGAGACTCCCAGCCACATACCAAATGCGCAGTGTTTCCTGAAAGCGTCTGTGTGTAGGAGAAATCGTTCCGTTTTCTACATTGCGCCTGGCTACCGAAACGAACCGAAAATGCAGTCACCTACAACGTGAAACTTTTTCCGGATTAACTACATAATATCGACCGAAACATGGCAAACGTTGTTTGGAATCAATCCTCAAGGTGTTTTTTCACATATCTCTTCATTGACATGCAGTTCGTGGAAGCTTGCTTCTCTCTCTGTGCCCCATGGAAAAATACTGGCAGGTGACTTTTGCGCACCAATTTCGGCGCAGGACACCGGGCGGACACGTGGTAAATGTGGTCTCTTATGGTCAATCTTCCAACGATCTGCCTACAAATACGTCACAATGCTGCAGACACCTTGGGGAAACGACAGAAAGGGCAGACTCATTCCTCTTGCGTTCACAGCCATATAAGGAGATCATGAAAGACAGAGCCTCAAAAATCCTTGTCATTTCCTGGATGCCAAGTCATCTTGGTTTTGCCTAAAGCTCACGTTAAAGGGCACGCACAGAGAAGATATTTGTATTTCTGGACACGTCAGAGTGTTTTCTTTCGAACAGTAGCAATTATATGCATAGTCGAGCATCTTTTTGTGACAAAATATCTTGTTTAAAACGGGAACGTTTTTCTTCCAAAAATGAAATAGCGCCACCATAAGTGTAAGAGGTTAAATTTGATCGATTATTTATGTTTTAGGATATCTAAGGTTGGACTAGGAAAGTTGTTTGGACCAAGTTTACAGGTAACTTATTAGATACTTTGTAGTCATGTTGGGCGAGTTGGAACCAGTGTATTTCTGAATCAATCGCGCCAAATAAATGGACATTTTGGGGATACAAAGAAGGAATTTAATCGATCAAAAGGACCATTTTTGATGTTTCTGGGACATTTTGGAGTGCCAACAGAAGAAGATCTTCAAAGGTAAGACATGAATTATCGGTATTTCTGACTTTTGTGTCGCACCTACCTGGTTGAAATATGTTTTTCATGTGTTGGTATGCGGGGCGCTGGCTTGCTTTCGCCGTAAAGACTTTTTGAAATCTGACTCGGTGGCTGGATTTACAACAAGTTAAGCTTTATTTTGATGTATATCACTTATGATTTTATGAAAGTAAAATATTTATAGTATTGAACTTGGCGCTCTGCAATTTCACCGGATGTTGTTGAGGCGGGACGTTAGCGTCCTACTGATCCGAAAGAAAACCTCCTGACTGATGTCTTGAGATGTTGCTTCAATATATCCACATAATTTTTCTGCCTCATGATGCCATCTATTTTGTGAAGTGCACCAGTCCCTCCTGCAGCAAAGCACCCCCACAACATGATGCTGCCACCCCCGTGCTTCATGGTTGGGATGGTGTTCTTCGGCATGCAAGCCTCCCCCTTCTCCCTCCAAACATAACAATGGTCATTATAGCCAAACGGTTCTATTTTTGTTTCATCAGACCAAAGGACATTTCTCCAAAAAGTACTTTTAGTCCCCATGTGCAGTTGCAAACCATAGTCTGGCTTATTTTAATGGCGGTTTTGGAGCAGTGGCTTCTTCCTTGCTGAGCGGCCTTTCAGGTTATGTTGATATTGGACTCGTTTTACTGTGGATATAGATACCGCTGTACCCGTTTCCTCCAGCATCTTCACAAGGTCCTTTGCTGTTGTTCTGGGAATGATATGCACTTTTGCATGTTAATCTCCAGGAGAAAGAACGAGTCTCCTTCCTGAGCGGTATGATGACTGTGTGGTCCCATGCCATGGTGTTAATACTTGCATACTATTGTTTGTACAGATGAAAGTGGTACCTTCAGGCGTTTGGAAATTGCGGTCCAAGGATGAACCACACTTGGAGGTCTGGTTCATCCTTTTTTTCCTGAGGTCTTGATTTTCCCATGATGTCAAGCAAAGAGGCACTGTTTGAAGGTAGGCCTTGAAATACATCCACAGGTACACCTCCAATTGACTCAAATGAGGACACTTAGCCTATCAGAAGCTTCTAAAGCCATGACAGTTTGGGGAATTTTCCAAGCTGTTTAAAGGCACAGTCAACTTAGTGTATGTAAACTTCTGATCCACTGTAATTGTGATTGTGAATTATAAGTGAAATAATGTGTCTGTAAGCAATTGTTGGAAAAAAGTACTTGTGTCATGCACAAAGTAGATGTCCTAACCGACTTGCCAAAACCATAGTTTGTTAACAAGAAATTTGTGGAGTGGTTGAAAAACAAGGTTTAATGACTCCAACCTAAGTGTATGTAAAAATGTTGATTTGACATGGCTGTCTCAAAATATGGACATCAAAATATTCAAATATAATGATATAACTCAAAAGATCCCAGAGCAGTAGCAGAGTTTGTCTAGATCAACTGCCATTCTCTAATACACATTTATTTGCCACAGTATTGTTTTGGTATTGAGTATCGTAATACTAAACCTGGTATGGAAGTCCAAATTCTGGTATTGTGACAACACTACATCACTTAAACACTGAACCTGGGTATGATTTAGGCCAGTTTGTGATGCTGTGAAAAACCAACAGAAAATACTTCTAGGCCCAGACCAGCTAGGTTATAAAGCCAACACAAATAATAGCATTCCCTTCACTCATTTACATTACATACATAACAAGACAGCCAATACTTGTAATGTGACACATGGATTGAAAAGAGTTGCTCTGCAGGCAGAGTGAGGTAGACATGGCTTTGCCTACTTTAGACACAGAGGTTCTAGGCAGGAAGTAGGCTGCTAGGCAGGCAGTAGTTAGTATATTAGACTGGCAAGGCTTTTTTATTCACTACTTGGTCTTTTGACCAATCACATCAGATCCTTTTCAGAGCTGATACGATTAGTCAAAAGAACAATTAGTGAAAAAAATATTAGAATTGGGCTGTATGTCTAAAACCTTCAAATAGACATGGCCTACCAGAGTGGTAGTAGTAGACAGTACCTTGTTCTGTGAGGCTACAGGGGGCGTGCTGAGCAGGGCTTTGTGGTGACCAGCGTTGTTCTGCGGCGTGCTGATCCTGGGAGACACGTAGGAGCGGGGAGAGGAGGCGTCTGACGTCAACGACATGGGGGACTGGTTCGACTGCTGGGCTGTTGGGGGTAACAGAGGGTGGAGAATTAGACATCTATCTGGTTTAGATACTTTAAAAATCAACAGTGGCAAGTTGGAATAGGAAGGTTGCCATTGTGGATCTAAAAACAAACAAGGAAGACAGATAAAACAACAGGGTGGCTGAAGGCCTACCTTGGTTGGAGAGCTGGGCTGCTTGGGAGAGCAGAGTAGTGATGTTGAAGGCTGACGGGCCGGCTGTGAGGATCTTATGAAGCAACGACTGTAACGACGCTTGAGTGACAGCAGCTTTGAGGACTGGAAAGAGAAGGAAAAAAATAAAAAATGAGTGAGGAAAGATTAGAAATATGGGCTTTTATCTAAAACCATAACATAAGATGATCCCTAACATCACCCCTGTTTTAGAGCCATCTGATAGGCCACACTAAGTGCGCGACCAAACAAAATGTAAACAATGGAGCAAATTAAATTCTATGACTAACTACTCTCTCGCTGGTAAAAATGTCTTTTGACGTAGGAGCAAACTGAATCAGGATGGATTGGGCAATATTACCATAGTATCGGCTGGCGTTGATGATTGACAGCCATCGTCGATGGTGATGATATTGTGATGTGACAGACAATGGTTTACCATATTTGAACTTCACTGGCGCCGCGCATAAGGCCGCAGAACTGAGTCGGCTAGCGCCCAAGTGACATTGAGTAAACTGCCCATTTCTATTTGGTACAATCTGTTTCAATAGAGCAGAACACAAGAGAGGAATCGAGGCTGGACAGGGCGGTGAATTTCACCAAGGCAGTGCAAAATGTCCAGTCAGAAAATATTGTTTCCCTTTTTCCTCACTGTCATATGCATGGGCTTTATAGCCAAAAACTATTCACATAATTTTTTTATTTTTATAAATTGGACACTACTATATTGTATCTAGAGGTGTATAAAAACATTCTCTCCATTCAATATGAATATAACTTTGGGCTACTATGCTTTCATCGTTCTTTGCATGAAACACAGGCATGCAAGGTAAAAACCGAATGTCCAATATAGCCTGTCATAGAAGCTTTACGACAAACTATTTCCCTAATAGCTCTTAAAAGGTACTGTTGTCCTAAAGTTGCCACTTTCAGTCTTGTTCTTTTTGAAAGTCAGAGGCTATAGGCCTAGGCTATTCTCAATCACAGCTTTATGAGAACTGGAACAAACAATAGACTTAAGAGAGAAGGACAAGGCAAAGCAATTAGTATCCAGTTCTTTAGACTGTAGACTATGCTTCTATCCAACCCATAATTCATTAAGTAACTCACTGGGACGATAAACTGAAAATTACAGACATTTGAGTCATACTGAAGCAATTTTGCATATGTCGGTATTTTTCGATGATTACACAATATTCCTTCATGTCGTTTCATTTGAACTAAGACTACAGCAGCCAACCAGAGCTGTGTTCTATTCCATGTTCCCACACCTGTTGGCAGTTCTCAAGTGATGTTACGTGTAGCTTCGCTCATTAGCGGGGGGAAATGAACAGCAATGAAGAACATGCAGTCCCAGAAATCCAAGAGCAAATACTGCCAAAGAAGGATGCAGTGTTGGTTGTTGGGACTTACTTTGGTTTTAAACCTAGTGACATGGAGCAGCGTGAGGCAGTGTGCTTGTACTGTCGCAAAACTAAAGCAACCACTCCTGGAAACAAGCATCTTAACCTACCATTTGAAACACAGGCGTGTAATACAGCATGACGAAGAAAAATGAGGCAGAGGCCAACAAGCGACATGACAAGAGCAAAGCCCAGGCAACAATCCATTATGGAATCGTGTGCTTGCACACACAAACACACAACTCCCTATGCAACACAAACATTTAGCTTCACCCGCAATAACATCTGCTGAATATATGTGACTGATAACAATTGATAATTTGATTTGAATACATTCTGAATGAAGGAAATAACAGATGCCATAACGTACCACATTGCAAATGACATGGCCCCAATTTAAACAATTGATCAGCGGGTTCAAGAAGATGGTTCACACTCTGGACAAGAAATACAAAATGCCACGTACAAGAAATGTCATGCCAAAATAACATTGGAGCTGAAAGCGGTGTACTATTTCGTGACAACAACTGGAGCCCTACATGTAATTGACACTGCACTACACCGATGCCGTTTATAAGCTGCGCAGCCGGTGCTTGCAGACTACCACACTGGGGAGATAATAGCCCAGGCCAGGGGCTGCAAGACTCTTTAGAAGCCTGGGAATCAGCCAAAGGAAAAGCATCAAACGTTATGAAAGCCACCAACCAAAATGGATGAACGCGGTTTCTGTGTTTTGGCCATCGACTTCGCCACGCGATCGGTATGTATTGTCATCAAGTTGAATAGTGTGAACCATCTTCTTGAACCCGCTGATCAATTGTTTAAATTGGGGCCATGCCATTTGCAATGTGGTACGTTATGGCATCTGTTATTTCATTCATATGTACATGTCCAGGCCCGTTTAAGCATGTGTTTTTAGTGGGTTGGAAAATAGTGCGCAATATCATCATATATCACAATCTTTTATGAGTACACAATCACGACAGGACAAAGGTTGACGTCACCCAACTCTATAACACGCAGGACAAATTCGCCGGAGTGTAAGGGCTGACGTCTTACCGGTTCTCAACCAATCATGCTATTTTTTTTTTTTTTTTCGTGTTGTTCATAACTTGTTTTGTACATAATGTTACTGCTACATCTTATAACCAAAAAGAGCTTCTGGACATCAGAACTGGGATTATTCACCTCAAATTGGACGAGGAGTTACACTCAATGAGTCGGACATGAAGGACATCCCAGACACATGACCAGGCCCCAATCCCTGTGATTTGCTGGAGAAGGAAACGGAGATTGAAGCAAAAAATCAGGGTGCCTGCCTTGCGAGGATCAGGCAACGAATGGCTAATCTGAGCTTGCCTTCCGTTCTGCAAGCTAACGTTCAATCACTGGAAAGGAAATGGGACGAACTAAAAGCACGTATATCCTACCAACAGGACATTGAAAACGTTAATATCTTATGTCTCACCGTGTAGTGGCTGTACAGCTGGAGGGTTATAGACTATCAGCAGGATAGAACACCAGCCTCTGGTAAGACAAGAGGCAGGGGCATATGCATTTATGTAAACAGCTGGTGTGCGATATCTAAGGAAGTCAAAGTTTGGCTCGCCTGAGGTCGAGGATCTCCTTATAAGCTGAAGACCACACTATCTACCTAGAGAGTTTATGTATTTTTCGTAGCAGTCTACATACCAGAGCAAGGTTGGAACAAAATCCGCACTCAATGAGCTGTATTCCCCCATAAGCAAAGAGGAAAATGCTCTTCCAGTGGCCGGTAACATTAATGTAGGGAAACTTAAATCAGTTTTACTGAATTTCTATCAGCATGTTAAATGAGCAAACCAGAGGAGGGGGGGAATAAAATAAAATCTAGACCACCTTTACTCCACACACTGAGCACTACCTCGACCCTTCATTTGGCAAATCTGACCATAACTCTATCCTCCTGATTACACACAAAAATTAAAGCTGGAAGCACCAGTGACTCCGTTTATTTTTTTTTTTTTAAAGTGGTCAGATGAAGCAGATGTTAAACTACAGGACTGTTTTGCGTGCAGACTGGAATATGCTCTGGGACTCTTTCGATGGCATTAAGGAGTGCACCACAGTCATTGGCTTCATCAGTAAGTGCATCGATGACGTCGTCCCCACAGTGACTGTACGTACAAACCCCAACCAGAAGCCATGATTACAGGCAACATTCGCACTGCGCTAAAGGGTAGAGATTTCACTTTCAAGGAGCGGGACTCGAACCTGGAAGCTTATAAGAAATCCCGCTATGCCCTCCGACGAACCATCAAACAAGCAAAGCGTCAATAAAGGACTAAGATCAAATCGTACTACACCAGCTCCGAAGCTCATGGGATGTGGCAAGGCTTGCAAACTATTAGACTACAAAGGGAAGTACAGCCGAGAGCTGCCCAGTGACACAAGCCTACCAGATGAGTTAAAGGGCTAGCTAGTAAGTGTGGTGCGCGCTAATAGCGTTTTAAATGTCACTCGCTCTGAGACAAGGGCCGCGGCTTTTGTGGAGCGATGGGTAACACTGCTTCGAGTGTGGCTGTTGTCGATGTGTTCCTGGTTCAAGCCCAGGTAGGGGCGAGGAGAGGGACGGAAGCTATACTATTCCACTGGCAATACTAAAGTGCCTATAAGAACATCCAATAGTCAAAAGGTATATGAAATACAAATTGTATAGAGAGAAATAGTCCTATAATTCCTATAATAACTACAACCTAAAACCTCTTACCTTGGAATAGTTAAGTCCCATGTTAAAAAGGAACCACCAACTTTCATATGTTCTCATGTTCTGAGCAAGGAACTCAAAACCTTAGCTGTTTTTACATGGCACATATTGCACTTTTACTTCTCCAACACTTTGTTTTTGCATTATTTAAACCAAATTGAAAATGTTTCATTTATTTGAGGCTAAATTGATTTTATTGATGTATTATATTAAAATAAGTGTTCATTCAGTATTGTTGTAATTGTCATTATTACAAATAAATAAATCATTGTAAAACGTGTTTAAAAAAACAAATCCCCCTCTTTCTTTTCTTCTCAAATCGGCATCGGCTTTTTTTGGTCCTCCAACAATCGGCATTGAAAAATCATAATTGGCCGACCTCTACTTTGTACCTCACTATTGTTGTCACGATACCATAATTATTTGACTCCGATAGCCATACCAGGTTTAGTATCACGATACCATTGGATTAAAAAGGTATATTAGCCAAAGTTACAGAATGGCACTTGATCCAGACAGATCTTTTGAGTTCAATATCATTACATTGTAAATGTTTTGTCAATTTTTCAGAGAATGCTATGTATGCATTAATGAATCAATTTGCTTTTACCAAACTACATAACGGTAATAATTTATTTGAATGGTAAATCTCTGTTGATAAACTTAGTAAATCAAGATGTAGCCAAGAAAAATTCACAATACAGACTTCATTCCATCAAGTGGAGTATGGGCATACATTGAATTATTGAGCTTGTATTGGCTGATTTCATGGGGCTCCATCTCTTTGCCTTCCATTTGGGACTTGTTTTATTGCACTTAACATGCATAGAAGAAGCAATCTTTTTATAACAGAGTATGCTGTCTGTTTAAGACCTAATGACTCAAGCATTTTTTGCATTATGGTTTGCATATCATCACAAAGTACTAGGGGAGTGAATGGATGTTGGCTTCAGCTGTAAGCTAGCAAGGAAAATTAGCCTACAAAGCTGGAAACTACTGGTATCTTCTTGCATTGTATTCTAGCCTGTAATGGACTGTTTTGAGAACAGTAAATAACAGTTGCAACATTTCTACATCCTGTGTTGCATTATTCAAGTGTGTTAACTTCTGTGCAGCATGAGTAGGGAGATAACATGATGCAGCCCAGACTCCCAGTGAGTAAAGTGGTTCCTCGGGACAGGTTAGAGCGAGCAATGAATAAGTGTAGGATGCACGGTGCATTCGCACTATAAGGGGACATCGGCTGCGTTGATAGACAGACAACCTCTCAATTAGTAGACAAAGTGAAACATGACAGAAGTACAGAAAGTTCCATGTTCTAGTATAGAAGCATACTAAAATTGCAACACTACATCAATATGCGATTTTATGTGTTTTTTTTAGTTAGAGAGTGGACCTCAAAACGTAAATAGCATCTCATAGTTATGCAATGTTTCTAACAAATCTGAAATGGTCACGGCACAGAATACAATTCGAAACCTGAAGGCACACATGCTTGAAAACAAGTAATAAAAGCATTACGATGGCTTTGAGTATCTTATGTTGGCTTCAAGTAAAGATATTGCATTCTGGGCCATGCTCAGGGATCATAAAGCAGTCAGAGAGGATGACACGCTCGCCCCAGACAGCCAGTGCCAGCCATGTTCTTTTCTGCATGGCCAGTCATCGGTGCATATTGAAGCAGGATTGGGATGCTGCAGAGCCCCGGTCTGTGTGACAGAGGGCTCCGCTGAGCACATTTGCTCTGGAGCACTTAAGCACCAGGCATGACACGCCAGACAGGGTCAGCCTCCAACCAACCAGACCCTGACTAATAGTAGCATTAGAACACAGGGCGGCAGGTAGCCTAGCGGTTAAGAGCTTTGGGCCAGTAACTGAAAGGTTGCGGTTTTGAATCCGAGCCGACTGGGAGAAAAATTTAAAGATGAGCCCTTGAGGAAGTCGCTCTGGATAAGAGCATCTGCTACCTTTTGTAAACATGACACAAACTACACCAAGAGAGGGAAAGACACATTGTGTCAGATCGTCGAATGAGCATTCAAATACATTTTTACATTGCCAAATTATTAGATGGTCTGCAAAAAATGTATTTATTTTTTGCACACTGTAAAAATCCGTGTGGACCAAACTGACGCGCTCTCCCCACTACTTATTGTTTCTGCAGTGAGTATTCACCCTCTTTAGAGAAGGATGCCGTATATATCTGCAGAAAAACATCGAGACCTCAAAAAAGAGGTGTGCAAATTATGGAGACAAATTAACTGCTCTTTCACCATTGAGGAGATGGGAAACATTGCCCGTGCTACTTCAATGGGACGCACTGTGCACGGTGAATCTGGGCGATTCTGAGTGAATGGGAGTCTATTGAGCATTATCTCAAAAACCCAAAATTAGCACGAAATTCAACAAATATTTTCAGAGATGTGAGAATTAACTTGCCATCTGTAATATTGTATAGCTTTGGAATCTTGACAATACGTACTATTGAGGAAAACAGGCACGTTTCAACATATACAGCGACTTTGAGAAGGGATCGTGTGACGAGTAGCTTAGCAACTGTGTGACGCTGCATGACAACGTGGACGTGATTGGTCGACAGTGCTGGGTCAGGCGTTACACGGAAGCAAAATATGATCAATGGCTTTCGAGATCAGACATCCTGGAGTTGTGACATCAGCCAGCATTGAAATCTGACATGTATGATATCTAAAAGTCGAATTCCTATTAAAATTCAAGTGTACTGAGAGCAACTTTACCACAGTTCTAAGTCATACAGGCCGGATGTCAGTCAGCTTGAACGCCAATAACTCAGATTCACGTGAAAACATGAAATGACCCAGAAAATCAAGACATAATTAGATGCACAAAACAATAAACACAAAGTGGGTGATCATTTCCTTTAATGCAGACATGGCTGTCACTCATATATATATATATACACAGTGGGGCAAGAGAGTATTTAGTCAGCCACCAATAGTGCAAGTTCTCCCACTTAAAAAGATGAGGCCAGTAATTTTCATCATAGGTACACTTCAACTATGACAGACAAAATGAGAGAAAGAAATCCAGAAAATCACATTGTAGGATTTTTAATGAATTTATTTGCACAATATGGTGGGAAATAAGTATTTGGTCAATAAAAGTTTCTCAATACTTTGTTATATACCCTTTGTTGGCAATGACAGATGTCAAATGTTTTCTGTAAGTCTTCACTTACACTTGCTTCTTACGAAGCCACTCCTTCGTTGCCCGGGCGGTGTGTTTGGGATCATTGTCATGCTGAAAGACCCACCCACGTTTCATGTTCTTTGGATGCAACTCAGCATTCTTTGTCCTCCAAACACGACGAGTTGAGTTTTTACCAAATAGTTATATTTTGGTTTCATCTGACCATATGACATTCTCCCAATCTTCTTCTGGATCATCCAAATGCTCTCTAGCAAACTTCAGACGGGCCTGGACATGTACTGGCTTAAGCAGGGGGACACATCTGGCACTGCAGGATTTGAGTCATGGCGACGTAGTGTGTTACTGATGATAGGCTTTGTTACTTTGGTTCTAGCGCTCTGCAAGTCATTCACTAGCCCCCCCCCGTGTGGTTCTGGGATTTTTGCTCACCTTGTGATCATTTTCACCCCATGGCGTGAGATCTTGCGTGGAGCCCCAGATCGAGGGAGATTATCAGTGTTTTTGTATGTCTTCCATTTCCTAATAATTGCTCCCACAGTTGATTTCTTCAAACCAAGCTGCTTACCTATTACAGATTCAGTCTTCCCAGCCTGGTGCAGGTCTACAATTTTGTTTCTGGTGTCCTTTGACAGCTCTTTGGTCTTGCCCATAGTGGAGTTGAGTGTGACTGAGGTTGTGGACAGGTGTCTTTTATACTGATAACAAGTTCAAACAGGTGCCATTAATACAGGTAACGAGTGGAGGACAGAGGAGCCTCTTAAAGAAGAAGTTACAGGTCTGTGAGAGCCAGAACTCTTGCATGTTTGTAGGTGACCATATACTTATTTTCCACCATAATTTGCAAATAAATTAATTGAAAATCCTACAATGTGATTTTCTGGATTTTTTTCTCATTTTGTCTGTCATAGTTGAAGTGTACGTATGATGAAAATTACAGGCCTCTCATCTTTTTAAGTGGGAGAACTTGCACAATTGGTGGCTGACTAAATACTTTTTTGCCCCACTGTATATATGTGTGTTTTAAATGCAAATGTAATGATATTGAACTCAAGACACCAAACGACTGAAGAAGTAGCTGAGTTGATCTGTCTGAATCAAGTGCCATTCTGTGACTGGCTAATATGCCTTGATATCGAGTATCATGATACTAAAATTGATATCGAAATCAAAATTCTGGTATCATGACAACATTACCACACAGTCAGGCACCACTACCAATATGGAAGACCTCAGAAGAAAAGGCAGCTCACTCCTAGGTTGGACAACCTGTGGGTGTATGCATACACAGGTAACCTGTTAGTTAAGTGTACATACAATTGAAGTCGGAAGTTTACATACACTTAGGATGGAGTCACTAAAACTCGTTTTTCAACCACTCCACAAATGTCTTGTGGCAAGTCAGTTAGGACATCTACTTTGTGTATGACAAGTAATTATTCCAACAATTGTTTACAGAGATTATTTAACTTATAATTCTCTATCACAATTCCAGTGGGTCAGAAGTTTACATACACTAAGTGCCTTTAAACAGCTTGGAAAATTCCCGAAAATTATGTCATGGCTTTGGAAGCTTCTGATAGGCTAAGTGACATCATTTGAGTCAATTGGAGGTGTACCTGTGATTGTATTTCAAGGCCTACCTTCAAACTCAGTGGGAAAATAAAAAGAAATCAAAAGAAAATCACCCAAGACCGCAGAAAAAAAGTTGTAGACCACCACAAGTCTGGTTCAAACACCTGAAGGTACCACGTTCATCTGTACAAACAATAGTAAGCAAGTAAACACCATGGGACCACGCAGCCGTCATACTGTTGAGGAAGGAGACTCGTTCTGTCTCCTTGTGGTGAACGTACGTTGGTGTGAAAAGTGCAAATCAATCCCAGAACAAAGGCAAAAGACCTTGTGAAGATGCTGGAGGAAACAGGTACAAAGTATCTATATCCACAGTAAAACGAGTCCTATATTGACATACCCTGAAAGGCCGCAAAGCAAGGAAGAAGCCACTGCTCCAAAACCACCATAAGAAAGCCAGACTACGGTTTACAACTGCCCATGGAGACAAATATCATCCTTTTTGGAGAAATGTCCTCTGGTCTAATGAAACAAAAATTGAACTGTTTGGCCATAATGACCAAAGCTTGGTCGCAAATGGGTCTTCCAAATGGACAATGACCCCCAGTTGTGACAAAATGGCTTAAGGACAACAAAGTCAAGGTATTGGAGTGGCCATCACAAAGCTCTGACCTCAATCCCATAGAAAATGCGTGGGCAGAACTGCAAAAGCATGTGCGAGCAACGAGGCCTACAAACCTGACTCAATTACATCAGCTCTGTCAGGAGGAATGAGCCAAAATTCACCCAATCTATTATGGGAAACTTATGGAAGGCTACCCGAAAAGTGTGACCCAAGTTTAAACAATTTAAAGGCAATGCTACCAAATACAAATGTGTATGAAAACATCTGACCCAGTGTGAATGTGAAATAAATCATTCTCTACTATTATTCTGACATTTCACATTCTTAAAATAAAGTGGTGATCCTAACTGACCTAAAGACAAGACATTTTTACAAGGATTAAATGCCAGGAATTGTGGAAAAACTGAGTTTAAATGTAAAGGTGTATGTAAACTCCCCGACTTCAACTGTACCTGCCTAGTACCTGTGTAGTTTCCTCAGAGGGAGGTAAAAGAAAGGTTGAAAGACGACTGGTCTCAGTCACCATCATGACCAAAACAAACACTTCAATCTTACTTTGCTTCAGAAGCATTCAGCATAACCTCTATCGTGTTTGTGTGTCTGAGCTATTACAGTGTTGTGGATAGAAGGGTAAGAGAATACTGGGTCTAAGAGAAACAGATGGCGCTGACCCATAATTTGCTGGCTGCGAAATCATTTACCACCATAACCCTCACATGTAAGACTCTTCAGAAGACATGGTGTGTACGCACGTGACTTTCTTACCCTCGTTGATCTTGGCCATGTCGACGCTGGCATTGTTAAGCTGTAGGGCGGTCTGAAGTGCTGGGAGGAGCTGTCTGAGCAATGAGGGGTCCTGGAGCAGGGGGGTATGGACGGGGGACTGCAGGACTGGGGACACGGGCACCGTGGTAGAGGCCGAAGAGGAACCGGGGGTAACCGATGTGGGGTTCAGGCCCGAGCCTGAGGAGGACGCCAATGCTGGCTGCTTCTCCGTCTGGGCTGATTCTGTGGAGGGAGGAGAGAAGAAAGGGGAAAGAGTGAGGGAGGCAGCCTTGTCAGATCTCAAATGTGAAAAGCATTCGCACATCCGGTTATGATTCGCACATCTGATCACAATTTTTTTGCAGCGTGGGAAACATTTAACCTGCTGTGACTAGGGGGCAGAATATGCATATAATTGACAGCTTAGGATAGAAAACACTGACGTTTCCAAAACTGTAAAAATATTGTCTGTGAGTATAACAGAACTGATATTGCAGGCGAAAGACAGAGAAAAATCCAATCCGGAAGTGACTCATGTTTTGAATGCTCTGCGTTCCGATGCGTCCCTATTGAGCAGTGAATGGGCTACCAACCAGTTTACCTTTTCTACGTGTTCCCCAAGGTGTCTACAGCATTGTAATGTAGTTTCGCGCATTTATGTTGAAGAATAAGCGTAAGCGGCTACATTGCGCAAGTGGTGACCTGATGGCTCTGAGTGATTCTTGCGTAAAATACAGAGGTAGCCATTTGTCCTCTCGCTCCTACTGAAAGACCAATTGTCCCGGTGCATATATTATCGAATAGATATTTGAAAAACACCTTGAGGATTGATTATAAACAAAGTTTGCCATGTTTCTGACGATATTATGGAGCAAATTTAGAATATGTTTCGGCGTTGTCGTGACCGCAATTTCCGGTCGATTTCTCAGCCAAACGTGAAGAACAAACGGAGCTATTTTGCCTACAAAAATAATATTTTTGGGGGAAAAATTAACATTTGCTATCTAACGGAGTCTCGTGAGTGAAAACATCCGAAGCTCAAAGGTAAACGATTTAATTCTATTGCTTTTCTGATTTTCGTGACCAAGTTACTTACTGCTAGCTGGGCATAATGCTATGCTAGGCTATCGATAAAATTACACAAATGCTTGTCTTGCTTTGGCTGTAAAGCATATTTTGAAAATATGAGATGACAGGGTGATTAACAAAACGCTAAGGCTGTGTTTCAATATATTTCACTTGTGATTTTCATGAATAGGAATATTTATGTCCGTTGCGTTATGCTAATTAGTGTCAGATGATGACAACGATCCCATTCACGGGATGGGAGTTAAAACAAGTTAAATGTAACATCCGGGTGAAACTGCAGAGGGCTAACATTCTAAACATACCATTTGTTGTAGTAAACATTCTTGTAAATACATGCATCTTAAATAATTTAAAAGATGAACATCTTATTAATCCAGCCGCTGTGTCAGATTTCAAACAGGCTTTATTGCGAAAGCAAACCATGCGATTTTCTGAGGACAGCGCCCCACACACACAAGTATTACTAGCATTTTCCAACCAAGCATTAGAGTCACAAAAGTCAGATAATAAAATAAATTGCTTACCTGTGAAGACCTTCCTCTGGTGGCAATGCCAAGTGTCCTAACTACACAGTGAATGTTCGTTTTGTTTGATAACATCCATTTTTATAGCCTAACACAAAACATTTGTAAACCGCTTGCGTCGATTTCCATCTCATTCAACTTTGGACGAAGCATTCATGGTAATTACACACACAAAACATACTTTTATCCAGTTGTTGGTGTTAGTTTCAATCCTCAATCCTCTGGTTGTTACTACTACAACCATACTTGACTGTTCTTTTCCCTGGATGTACAAACCATTTTGAAGACACCAATCAACGACCTCATTGCGCACCAATGTTAGGACCGGTCTATCGTTGATTGACTGCATTTTGGCCCAATGACCACTGATCATCTTGAGATCTAGCTTGGAAGATAAGCAATGAGTTGAGGTAAACGGCAATATGTAATGGTTATATGTTTGAAGACCAGCCTTTGTTGTAAACTCTGGTGTAAAAGAGGTTAATTCGCCATTGCAAATCCTACTTGACGGAGCCACGAGTGTTACGCATAGCAGTACATAGTCAATAGAATTTTCAGCAAGTTTATATATTTAACCTCTTACACTTATGGTGGCGCTATTTCATTTTTGGAAGAAAAACGTTCCCGTTTTAAACAAGATATTTTGTCACAAAAAGATGCTCGACTATGCATATAATTGCTACTGTTCGAAAGAAAACACTCTGACGTGTCCAGAAATACAAATATCTTCTCTGTGCGTGCCCTAGAACGTGAGCTTCAGGCAAAACCAAGATGACTTGGCATCCAGGAAATGACAAGGATTTTTGAGGCTCTGTCTTTCATGATCTCCTTATATGGCTGTGAACGCAAGAGGAATGAGTCTGCCCTTTCTGTCGTTTCCCCAAGGTGTCTGCAGCATTGTGACGTATTTGTAGGCAGATCGTTGGAAGATTGACCATAAGAGACCACATTTACCACGTGTCCGCCCGGTGTCCTGCGCCGAAATTGGTGCGCAAAAGTCACCTGCCAGTATTTTTCCATGGAGCAGAGAGAGAGAAGCAAGCTTCCAAGAACTGCATGTCAATGAAGAGATATGTGAAAAAACACCTTGAGGATTGATTCCAAACAACGTTTGCCATGTTTCGGTCGATATTATGTAGTTAATCCGGAAAAAGTTTCACGTTGTAGGTGACTGCATTTTCGGTTCGTTTCGGTAGCCAGGCGCAATGTAGAAAACGGAACGATTTCTCCTACACACAGACGCTTTCAGGAAACACTGCGCATTTGGTATGTGGCTGGGAGTCTCCTCATTGAAAACATCAGAAGCTCTTCAAAGGTAAATGATTTTATTTATTTGGTTATCTGGCTTTTGTGAAAATGTTGCGTGCTACATGCTACACAAAATGCTATGCTAGCTTTGCATACTCTTACACAAATTAGTCAATTTCTATGGTTCAAAAGCATATTTTGAAAATCTGAGATGACAGTGTTGTTAAGAAAAGGCTAAGCTTGAGAGCAAACGCATTATTTTAATTTAGTTAACGTTGCGTTATGCTAATGAGCCTGAGGCTTAGTGGGGAGTTTCAAGAGGTTAAATTATGGCGAATAAATCAGGAAAAGCTAAAACAAAGTCTAGGTATACAGATTTAACCCAAATTATAGAGGAAATTGATGAGAAAGCGAGACCGAGTAAACAGTTACCCTCGTTATTTAAAAAAATACATCTATATTTTTATATATATATATATATATATATATATATTTTGGTGTTTGTTAGAATAGAATTCATGTATATAGTTATTTCCTTCAAAATGTATCACTGTACCAATTTGGCCACTTGGGTACAATTGGTTACATTTGTGTGGGACACTTGGGTGACTTCATGCTCAATGTCATGTAGCTCGCTCATTTTTGAAGTTCTGTCTAAACCTTTGCTCAGCTATTGTTGCCATCTTTTGTTCTTCATTCAAATCATCCCCAGCATCCTATATGTATGTTTGGCTGTTCTTGGTCGTTTGAAAGATGATGCAGCAACAATAAAAACAGAAAATGTATGTTTATTTCCTTGTATTTTCTTCTACCAGATCTAGTGTGTTATATTCTCCTACATTCAATTCACATTTCCACAAAAGTCAGTGTTTCCTTTCAAATGATACCAAGAATATGCATATCCTTGCTTCTGGGCCTGAGCTACAAGGCAGTTAACCTAATAAACAAGTGATACTGGCAAGTGCAGTGTACAAGAATGCCTCTGTCTGGGCAACAGACACGTTTATTAAAGACAGGGTCCGCTCCAGTGGAAACTGCCCCAAAAGTGGAATCGCATTTTCAAATGACAACTCAGCAAGTGGGTGTGTTGAGCGAGTGACATTCATATAGTAGGGTCTGAAATTATTGACACTTGATAAAGATGAGCAATAATGACTGTACAAAATATATTGTATGCTCAATTGGGTAACACTTAACTTGACACCCAGTGTCATAACACATTATGACATGGTCATAACAGCTGACAGAACTTGTCATGCCACATTTACACCTGTTGTGGCAGTGCCTTCAGACGTTTTCCACATTTTGTTACGTTACAGTCTTATTCAAAAATTTCTCAATCTACACAATAAAAAATAAATATTCAGACCCTTTGCTATGAAACTCGAAATTGAGCTCAGCTGCATCGTGTTTCCAATGATCAGACTTGAGGTTTCTTCAACTTGATTGCAGTCCACCTGTGGTCAAGTCAATTGATTGGACATGATTTGGAAAGGCACACACCTATCTATATAAGGTTGACAGTGCATGTTAGAGCAAAAACCAAGCCATGAGGTCAAAGGATTTGTCCGTAGAGCTCCGAGATGGGAATGTGTCGAGGCACAGATCTGGGGAAAGGTATCAAAACATTTCTGCAGCATTCCCAGCGAAACTGAGCAATCGGGGGAGAAGGGCCTTAGTGAGGGAGGTGACCAAGAACCTGATGGTCACTCTGACAGAGCTCTAGAGTTCCTCTGCGGAGACAGAAGAACCTTCCAGAAGGACAACCATCTCTGCAGCACTCCGCCAAATCAGGCCTTTATGGTCAGACAGAAGCCACTCCTCAGTTCAAGGCACATGACAGCCCCCTTGGAATTTGCCAAAAGGCACTTAAAGGACCATGAGAAACAAGATTCTCTGGTCTGATGAAACCAAGAAATTTGTCCTGAATGCCAAGCATCATATCTGGAGGAAACCTGGAACCATCCCTACGGTGAAGCATGGTGGTGGCAGCATCATGCTATGGGGATGTTTTTTTAGCGAAAGGGACTGGGAGACCAGTCAGGATCGAGGCAATGATGAACAGAGAAAAGTGAAGTCTTTATATTTTTTTTATAAACCTTTTACTAAGCACTCCAGCTAAGAGAAAAATAAATAAATAAATAAAAATTTGCATTTACAATGACGGCCTACAGGGGAACAAGTGGGTTAACTGCCTTGTTCAGGGGCAGAACATGAGATCAGCTCGGTGATTTGATCCAGCAACCTTTCTGTTACTGGCCCAACGCTCTAACCACTAGACTTACCTGCCTCCACAGGTAGCCTAGTATAGAGAGATCCTTGATGAAAACCTGCTCCAGAGCGCTCAGGATCTCAGACTGGGTCGAAGGTTCACCAACAGGCACCTGAGTGGCGCAGCGGTCTAAGGCACTGCATCGCAGTGCTAGAGGCGTCACTACAGACCCTGGTTCTATTCCAGGTTGTATCACAACCGGCCGTGATCGGGAGTCCCATAGAGTGGCGCACAATTGGCCCAACGCCGTCTGGGTTTGGCCGGGGTAGGCCATCATTGTAAATCAATGTGTTCTTAACTGACTTGCCTAGTTAAATAAAAATACATGTTAAAAACAGGCAATGACCCTAAGCACTCAGCCAAGACAATGCAGGAGTGGCTCTGAATGTCCTTGAGTAGCCCAGCCAGAGCCCGGACTTGAACCCAGTCGGATCTGAATACTATTGTAAATGTCATATTTCAGGATATTTTTAATAAATTAGCAAACATTACTAAAAATCTATTTTTGCATTCTCACTATGGGGTATTGTGGGTAGATTCATCCAAGTTGGTAGAGTCACAAGCGATGTTGTCATTGAATGCTAGGAATATGGGACCAAATAAACTTTTGACAGCTTTATTTATAATAATCTTCAGGGGTGTCAATTTTGACCCCTACCTAACTTTTGATGTATTTGAGCAAATTGTAAATATACTTTCCCCATTTTCTTGAGCATACAATATAGCTCAGTATTTTAATTATTTATTTTAGTCATTATTGCTCATCTTTATCAAGGGTGTCAATTTCAGACCCCACTGTACACAGTAGTCCTAGCTTGGATAAATATTCTAATGATTCAAACCATCTCAAATGAACAGGCTTTTGAAGTCTGGTGAGAAGCCCCTGCTAGACTGTCCTCCCCATCTGGCTGTACAGCACAGGCACACACTCACCAACATGAGCCACCACCACTCCTGCAGTATCTCCAGTAAGTGACTACACTTTCACTGTGACAATGACAGCCTTAGATTAAAATGACCTGAAAACACCAAGTCACAAATACCAGAGAATTATAAGAGTGGTTTTGAACATCAACGGTGAAGATGCGACTCTGGGATGCTGGCCTTCTAGGCAGAGTTACAAAGAAAAAGCCATAATCTCAGACTGGCAAATAAAAATAAAAGATTAAGATGGGCAAAACACAGACACTGGACAGAGGAGCTGTTGGAGTCGCCTCTTCACAGTTGACTTTAAGACTGGGTACTATTTAATGACCCTGCTGGTTGAGTTCTTGTGAGGTATCTGTTACTCAACTCTAATGTACTTGTCCTCTTGCCCAGTTGTGCACCGGGGCCTCCCACTCTTTCTATTCTGGTTAGAGACAGTTTGTGCTGCTCTGTGAAGGGCGTACACAGCGTTGTACAATAACTTCAATTTCTTGTCAATTTCTCGCATGGAATAGCCTTCATTTCTCAAAACAAGAATAGTTTCAGAAGAAAGGCCTTTGTTTCTGGACACTTTGAGCCTGTAATTGAACCCACAAATGCTGACGCTACAGATACTCAACTAGTCTAAAGAAGGCCAGTTGTATTGCTTCATTAATCAACACTACAGTTTTCACCTGTGCTAACAATTGCAAAAGGGTTTTCTAACACAAGGTGCCATTGGAACACAGGAGTGATGGTTACTGATAATGGGCCTCTGTACGCCTATGTAGATATTGCATAAAATAAAAAGCCGTTTCCAGCTACAATAGTCATTTACAACGTCTACACTGTATTTCTGATGTTATTTTAAAGGACAAAAATGGGATTCTCTTTCAAAAACAAGGACATTTCTAAGTGACCCCAAACTTTTGAATGGTAGAAGTAAGTCATAAAATATATTCACCCCACCCAGTGTTGTAATCAAAACTTACCAGAAAGCATGTAGACCTTGGCTCAGACAGTGTAATAGTGTGGGCTCAATAGCATCTCATTAGTGTGCAAGATCTTCAGAATCAGCTGTACATGTGATGGAAGAATGCACTGTGCATGCAGAGGGTTGCAATTCCATTGAATTGGGGATAGTTTAACCAAAATATGCCTTATGTATATCCCACAAAAAAGGTTCACTGTTATAAGGCAACTTTTTTCATGAATTTAAGCTAAATTTCAAGGCTTAACTTCCCATGGAAAATGTCTGGAAATTTACAGACCCTTTGAAACCCTAGTTTCAGTATGGAATTCACAACTAAATCTAAACTAATCTTAACTATTAAGTTAACTGTCTAAAATGTTGTAAATGCTCTGCAGTTGTGCATTTGGTTTGATAATTTAGTAGCTAGTTGGCTATCTTGCTAAGCGGTTAGCTTCTACCAAAATCAAGCATCACATAGGGGCGACAGGGTAGCCTAGTGGTTAGAGCATTGGACTAGTAGCCGGAAGGTTGCAAGTTCAAACCCCCGAGCTGACAAGGTACAAATCTGTCGTTCTGCCCCTGAACAGGCAGTGAACCCACTGTTCCTAGGCAGTCATTGAAAATAAGAATTTGTTTTTAACTGACTTGCCTGGTAAAATAAATAAATAGAACCCCCTCCTGGATCAAGAGCCTTGCGATATGTTATGGGCATGCGGCAAACTGAGTAGCATTTTAGAGTTACTTGTATGAACTGGGATGTCTGTCGTTAAATAGTTTAGATCAGAGACCGTATAAAATATTTGTAATGCGCTCGTTACCATTTAGTTAGAATTCTCTATGGGATTTTACATGTACTTGTTAGCATTGCTAACCTTCGGATTACAGAAGCTGTGGGGTTCGAAAATAGCTCCCCTTGTGCTTAGTTCAGGTATTACCGAATATCCCAGTAAGGCACAAGGCCGGTATGAAGGCATGACACCGGCCAAGCCTACTTTTGTACCTCATTGGGAGACCTTGTATAAAAAAATACTTTTTAAAGACTTACTAGCAGCAGTAAAGCCAGTGGCTGATGTAGCCTGCTGCATGGCCTCCCGTCTGTAGTCCCTGTCTTTGGGGAAACTGTTGACCGGCGTCAACTTAGTAGAGGACTCCTTCTGCCTCTGCTCTCTGGGAAACAAACAAACAGTCAAGTTAGAGCTCAAGATTGCATCTCAAATGGCACCATTGATCCATCACTACTTTTGACCAGGGCCCTAAGGTAAGTAAAACACATTGTCACTCAAAGATGAGGAAGATCTGTGCAAAGGTAGAGCCCTATATAATATGTTTGAATATTTTGCCCGATTCAGTTTAATCTGTATGGAAGAGCCAACAAAAATTTACTCCTGAGGTGCTGACCTGTTGCACCCTCTACAACCACTATTATTATAATTATTTGACCCTGCGGATCATCTATGAACGTTTGAACATTTTGGCCATGTACTGTTATAATCTCAACCCAGCACAGCCAGAAGAGGACCAGCTACCCCTCAGAGCATGGCTTCTTCCTAGGTGCATGCCTTTCTAGGGAGTTTTTCCCTAGCCACTGTGCTTCTCCATCTGCATTGCTTGCTGTTTGGGGTTTTAGGCTGGGTTTCTGTATAGCACTTTGTGACATCGGCTGATGTAAAAAGGGCTTTATAAATACATTTGATTGAGTTTAGTTTCTCCCCAAAATCCATTTTCTCCTTTTAGTTCAGGTTTTTGTTTTTCCCAGTTTCTGTCCACAAAAATCCTACCTTTTTAATAGAAAAACAAAAACGTTCTAAAATCAGGGATTGGCAATTAATTTGGGAAATTTGTGTTTTAACTAAAGTGGTCTAACTAATAAAGCATGTGATCGCGTCTCAATCAAATAATGAAATTGTTATTTTCAAATACAATCTATTGTTGGGCTTAGTTGTGGTCAATTTGCAGTGTTCAAATTATAATGATGGGAAAACAAATCTAAAGAAATGTCTGGGTTTTGGGTGTAGTTACCCTTCAATTCAAGTGTGTACCAGTCAGAGACTGTTGTTTGGTTAGCAATATTTCTGTAGCGCTCCTGAAATTGCAAAATTTGCAAAACAAAATGGCCACAGGATTGATGCAAATAATGATATCATTCTGTCCGGAAGGCTACTTTGTAGTTAGTCTCACGTTGCCATAACTCAAATCACGTCGTTGTCACGCCTCACTTTGAGGTCTAGAGAATTTTGTATTGCAAAACCGTTTTGAATGGTCGACTGTGAGTTTGATTTGATGTTACATTTCAAGAACCCTCCGCCCACACGCCCATAGAACGGGTGCAGTGTGTTATATGAGTCACTGTTTTCCGTCCGGGTAGTTGTTGCCTATGCTAGTTTAAGTGTGGCCGATAGTCTGCTATTTATAGAAATTCAAAGTGGATTATGCTGATGACAAACACTTTTTTCCCCTAGTCTCGATTCGTCCACGTGGCCACTGGCTGTGCTACCACCAAAAACATTGTTAAGATTGGGTCCTTGGTCAAACAGCAGAGGCAAGTAAATAAATGGTTTTCTTTATTAAACAATGTATTATTAGCTAGCTGGCTGGCTACAAGTAGGCCACTTTGTAGGCTAACACAACTGAGCTGCTAGCTAGCCAACTTTTCACACTATTTAGCTAAGGGAATTAAATGTAATCACCCAACATCCTATTAGCTAGCTATTCTGATGCAATCAATTGTAAATTAAAAATAGTCACCAAAAGTGTAAATAAAAGCCATGAGAGTGAAATTGCTGCTGTCATTGAAGGGAGAGTGTTGGCTGATAACCTAGGCAGCAGATTGTGCAGATCTCGTGCCCATGCACTATTGGCTGCCTAGGCTAGCTATTGGATAGGGCAGGTCATTTTGTTGGAGGAAATTAGAGAATCTTTTCATAGTTCCAGTCCCTAGATAGGAAAACTGAGGACAGAGCGATAAATGGGAACGTAATATTCAGTTCTGTCTAATTTGAGTATTTAAGAACACGATTTCTGTGATGTTTTCGGTCTTCAGACATGGAAAGCTGTCAACGCCTGTTTCCAGATGGAGAGGTCCCAATGAATGCCCCAACAGACTACGGGCATATCCTATATGCCATGGGTTACATGTTCAGGCCTACCTATGTTAGCAAATGTTGTATACAAAAATAGTTATAATCGACAACAATTGGAGCAGACCAATCATGCTGGAGGTCTGATGGATGTGCAGGCTTCTGTTTCAGACAAGCAATAAAACACCTGATTCAACCTTATGAGTTGAGTCAAGTGCGCTATTGCTGGGCTGGAATTGAAGTCTGCTCACCCTGTAGATCAGGGATCAGTGGAGCAAGGTTGGCCACCACTGGTCTGGAGTTTTTGTTCACCTGACCGAGCACGCTCCCATTCTCACCAACAGGGCTGAAGTGGAGCAGGTTGAGAGCTTCAAGTTCCTTGGTGTCCACGTCAACAAACTAGAATGGTCGAAACACACCAAAACAGTCGTGCAGAGGGCACGACAAAGCCTATTCCCCCTCAGGAAACTAAAAAGATCTGGCATGGGTCCTGAGATCCTCAAAAGGTTCTACAGCTGCAACATCGACACTGGTTGCAACACTGGTTGCGTCACTGCCTGGTACGGCAATTGCTCAGCCTCCAACTGCAAGGCACTAGAGGATAGTGCGTATGGCCCAGTACATTACTGGGGCAAAGCTGCCTGCCATCCAGGACCTCTACACCAGGCGGTGTCAGAGGAAGGCCCTAAAACTTGTCAAAAATCCCAGCCACCCTGGTCATAGGCTGTTCTCTCTACTACCGCATGGCAAGCGGTACCGGAGTACCAGGTCTAGGACAAAAAAATATATACTTATTTTATCCATCTACTATACAGGTAATCAAACGGCTACCCGGACTGTTTGCATTGTGTTAAACCATTATTAAAAATGAACTAGTGTCAATGTTGATGGATCACATCACAATCAAGAGGGGGTGGTGTTATGTCTAATGTGTCTGTTGTATTCCCAAATGAACATGTCCTTTTTGTGTAGTTGTAGAACTCCAATCTGCTTAATTTGATTGTCACCCTCAGTATATTAGCTATGTGAATCCATTTGCAGCTTATCATAAGGCATGCATCGCCAATGCAGCCATAAGCCTACAGTATGATGGCATTTACTGGCCTTATGGGCATCTCATCTGAAGCAGAGAATAGCTAAACTCATACACTGTTTACATGTCGAGTTATATGTGCAGTTTAAAATGATACCAGTAGACAATGTTCAGTATGAGGCAAACGATATACCAGATTTTGTACATGCCTTGTAAGTGCGGAACTAAAATTGTTTAGTGGAAATCCAATCCTTGTCATGCAAGTACAGTATGGAAATAAGGAGACAATTAGGCTTCCCGGAGATTAGCATTAGAGATTAAATTTGATTAATTTTTGCACGGTTGCTCCTAAGGCACTAATCTGGTGAGCGCCTTTGGAGCTCCACCAAAGCAAGGCTTTTAATTGGTTTGACGTGTTGCGAGGCGTCACTGATCAAATAAAATAAAATGTTATTGGTCACATACATGTGTTTAGCAGCTGTTATTGCGGGTGTAGCGAAATTATTGTTCCTAGCTCCAACAGTGGAGTAATATCTCACAATTTCACAACATATACCCAATACACACAAATCTAACTAAAGGAGAAAATATAAATATATGGACAAGCAATGTCAGGGCGGCATATACTAACAGTAGAATAAAATACAGTATATACGAGATCAGAAATAGAAAATATGTAAACATTATTAGTGGCCAGTAAGTAATTTCAAGTCTATGTATATAGGCAGCAGCCTCTAATGTGCTAGTGATAGCTATTTAACAGTCTGATGGCCTTGAGATTGAAAAACAGCTTCTGTCTGTCGGTCCCAGCTTTGATGCACCTGTACTGACCTCGCCTTCTGGATGATAGCGGGGTGAACAGGCAGTGGCTCGGGTGGTTGTTGTCCTTGATCTTTTCGGCCTTCCTGTGACATCAGGTGATGAAGGTGTCCTGGAGGGTAGGTAGTTTGCCCCTGGTGATGCGTTGGGCAGACCACACCACCCTCTGGAGAGCCCTGCGGTTGCGGGCGGTGCAGGTGCCATACCAGGCGATGATACAGCCCGACAGGATGCTCTCAATTGTGCCTCTGTAAAAGTTTGTTAGGGTTTTAGGTACCAAGCCAAATTTCTTCAACCTCCTGAGGTTAAAGAGGCACTGTTGCACCTTCTTCACCACACTGTGTGGGTGGACCATTTCAGTTTGTCAGTGATGTGTACGCCAAAGAACTTGAAGCATTCCACCTTCTCCACTGCGGTCCCGTAAATGTGGATAGGTGGGGTGCTCCCTCTGCTGTTTCCCGAAGTCCACAATTATCTTGTTTTGTTGACGTTGAGTGAGGATATTTTCCTGGTACCACACTCCCAGAGCCCTCACCTCCTCCCTGTAGGCCGTCTCGTCATTGTTGGTAATAAGCCTACTACTGTTGTGTCGTCTGCAAACTTGATTGAGTTGGAGGCGTGTGTGGCCACGCATTAATGGGTGAACAGGGAGTACAGGAGGGGGCTGCTCATGCACCAGGTTTCCAAACTCTTTAGAGGATTACTGCCATGGAACTTCCCCATGCTTCCTGTTTTAGGGAAGCCTGGTTTACGAGAAGGCTACTTTGTAGTTAAAATGTAACTGGAAAAGGTTTTCTGGAAAGCCTTTTCATTTCTACCAGAACTTTTGTAATTATTAGCATAATCGCTAACGGCTACACAAAATGAAGACAGGGAAAGGTGGATACCTAGTCAGTGGTACAACAATGCATTCAAATGAAAGGTGTCTTCCGCATTTAACCCAACCCCTCTGAATCATAGTCTTAATCATACCCGCACCACACGCCGTTTCAGAAAGTTCCAGAAATATATGAATAACTGATGCATTTTGTTAATGTCTTATGATGAACTTAATGAATGCATTTTCTAATAATTTCAACAAATGTAGTTGATTTCATACTAAGTTCTATACATTTTTGAATATTGTTGAATAGCAGTTTTAAGTGTCTGTATTCCAAGATTCTGTCCACGTTCTCCGAAATGTGGATTTTTTAAGGCTCTACAAATGGAATGGTAACTTACAAACAATATGGCTTGTTACATTTAATGCAATAACAAATCAGGACCAGGGTAGAGCAAAGCAAAGCCATCTTAGTCTCAGTTTTTTGGTAAGCGGTGTTTATGAATTCAGACATCAGTTTCACAGCTCATCAAGGGCTTAAGAGACAAGCATTTTAAAAATGAATAGAAAACCAGGCCAGCCAGCACAGTTCAGCTAAACTAGGCTCAGTAGTGTGAAATCGGTATTATGTTAATGAAAATGGCGTAATGCGTACCTCTCCAGCCACTCTTTGGGTTTCTCCCACTGTGAGACCTCGGTCCTGCAGTTGTAGTAGTACTTCTTCCCAGAGGAACTGATGTGCTCTGACCAGTCATCTTTATCTTCATATGGCTGAGGAGTAGGGAAGAGGACATTTATGTAAGGTAGAAAGGAAAAAGGTGAGTGAGGGAGAGGGGAGCATTTTACGTTGACAGAAATACCACGGGTGGCCAACATCTGCCGAGAGACTGGTCTCACAACGGCGGACCTACCAGGTGTCATGAACCACAGAGAGTTATGGCAAGCCATCATTCCATGCATTGTGTCAGCGCAAGCAAGCAGACTGAGGGCATCACAATGTCTTCAGAAAGTATTCATACCCCTTCACTTATTCAACTTTGTTGTGTTACAGCGGGAATTCAAAATGGATAACATTTAATTCTCACCCATCTACACACAATACACCATGACAAAGACAAAACATGTTTTTAGAAGTTAAAGTAAATTTATTGAAATACAGTAATATCAGATTTACATAGGTATTCACACCAGAGTCAAGAAATGTTAATCACATATGGCAGCAATTACAACTGAGTCTTTCTGGGAAGTCTAAGAGCTTGGCACACGTGGATTGTAAATCAAATCAAATTTTATTTGTCACATACACATGGTTAGCAGATGTCAATGTGAGTGTAGTGAAATGCTTGTGCTTCTAGTTCCGACAATGCAGTAATAACCAACAAGTAATCGAGCTAACAATTCCAAAACTACTACCTTATAGACAAGTGTAAGGGGATAAAGAATAGCGGGGTGAACAGGCAGTGGCTCGGGTGGTTCTTGTCCTTGATGATCTTTATGGCCTTCCTGTGACATCGGGTGGTGTAGGTGTCCTGGAGGGCAGGTAGTTTGCCCCCGGTGATGCGTTGTGCAGACCTCACTACCCTCTGGAGAGCCTTACGGTTGTGGGCGCAGCAGTTGCCGTACCAGGCAGTGATACAGCCCGACAGGATGCTCTCGATTGTGCATCTGTAGAAGTTTGTGAGTGCTTTTGGTGACAAGCCAAACTTCTTCAGCCTCCTGAGGTTGAAGAGGCGCTGCTGCGCCTTCTTCACAATGCTGTCAGTACCCAGTTGCACAGGGCGGGGTCGAGACCCAGGGGCTTGATGACGAGCTTGGAGGGCACTATGGTGTTAAATGCCGAGCTGTAGTCGATGAACAGTATTCTCACATAGGTATTCCTCTTGTCCAGATGGGTTAGGGCAGTGTGCAGTGTGATTGAGATTGCATCGTCTGTGGACCTATTTGGGCGGTAAGCAAATTGGAGTGGGTCTAGGGTGTCAGGTATGGTGGAGGCGATATAGTCCTTGACTAGTCTCTCAAAGCACTTCATGATGACGGAAGTGAGTGCTATGGGGCGGTAGTCGTTTAGCTCAGTTACCTTAGCTTTCTTGGGAACAGGAACAACGGTGGCACTCTTGAAGCATGTGGGAACAACAGACTGGGATAGAGATTGATTGAATATGTCCGTAAACACACCAGCCAGCTGGTCTGCGCATGCTCTGAGGGCGCGACTGGGGACGCCGTCTGGGCCTGCAGCCTTGCGAGGGTTGACACGTTTAAATGTTTTCCTCACGTTGGCTGCAGTGAAGGAGAGTTTTGGTTGCGGGCCGTGTCAGTGGCACTGTATTGCCCTGATTAAAAGCAGTGGTTCGCGCTTTCAGTTTCACGCGAATGCTGCCATCAATCCACGGTTTCTGGTTTGGGAATGTTTTAATCGTTGCTATGGGAACGACATCTTCAACGCACGTTCTAATGAACTCGCTCACCGAATCAGCGTATTCGTCAATGTTGTTTGATGCAATACGAAACATATCCCAGTCCACGTGATGGAAGCAGTCTTGGAGTGTGGAATCAGATTGGTCAGACCAGCGTTGAACAGACCTCAGCACGGGAGTTTCTTGTTTTAGTTTCTGTCTGTAGGCAGGGATCAACAAAAGGGAGTCGTGGTCAGCTTTTCCGAAAGGAGAGTGGGGCAGGGCCTTATATGCGTCGCGGAAGTTAGAATAGCAATGATCCAAGGTTTCTCCAGCCCTGGTTGCGCAATAGATATGCTGATACAATTTAGGGAGTCTTGTTTTTAGATTAGCCTTGTTAAAATCCCCAGCTACAATGAATGCAGCATCAGGATATATGGATTCCAGTTTGCAAAGAGTCAAATAAAGTTCGTTCAGAGCCATCAATGTGTCTGCTTGGGGGGGGAATATATACGGCTATGATTATAATCAAAGAGAATTCCTTTGGTAGATAATGCGGTCGACATTTGATTGTGAGGAATTCTAAATCAGGTGAACAGAAGGACTTGAGTTCCTGTATGTTGTGGCCACACCACGTCTCGTTAACCATAAAGCATACGCCCCCGCCCCTCTTCTTACCAGAAAGATGTTTGTTTGTCGGCGCGATGCGTGGAGAAACCAGCTGGCTGCACCGACTCCGATAGCGTCTCTCCAGTGAGCCATGTTTCCGTGAAGCAAAGAACGTTACAGTCTGATGTCCCTCTGGAATGCTACCCTTGCTCGGATTTCATCAACCTTGTTGTCAAGAGACTGGACATTGGCGAGAAGAATGCTAGGGAGTGGTAAGGGATGTGCCAGTCTCCGGAGTCTGACCAGAAGACCGCTTCGTTTCCCCCTTTTACGAAGTCGTTTTTTTGGGGTCGCCGGGCTGAGATCCATTCCGTTGTCCTGGGTGAAAGGCAGAACACAGGATCCGCTTCGCGAAAGTCATATTCTTGGTCGTACTGATGGTGAGTTGACGCTGCTCTTATATTCAGTAGTTCTTCTCGACTGTATGTAATGAAACCTAAGATGACCTGGGGTACCAATTTAATAAATAACAATAACAAAAAAAAAATGCATAGTTTCCTAGGAACGCGAAGCGAGGCGGCCATCTCTGTCGGCACCGGAATTAAAACAATTCTTCAAGCTCTATCAAGTTGGTTGTCGCTAGACAGCCATTTAACTCTTGCCATAGATGCCACCCGGGAACATTCAGCATAGTCTTGGTAAGCAGTGAATATTTGGCCTTGTCTTGTGTTTTAGGTTATTGTCCTGCTGAAAGGTGAATTTGTCTCCCAGTGTCTGTTGGAAAGCAGACAACCAGATTTTCCTCTAGTATTTTGCCTGTGCTTGGCTCTATTCTGTTTCTTGATATCCCCAAAATATGGAGTGTGGTACTCAGGCATGTTTTGGATTATTTATATTATGTACAGGCTTCCTTCTTTTCAATCTCATTTAGGTTAGTATTGTGGAGTAACTTTTATTGTCCTCAGCACAAGGTGCAATGATCATGCTGTTTAATAAGCTTCTTGATATGGCACGCCCGTCAGGTGGACAGATTATTTTTGCAAATAATGATTTACAGGGGTGTAAACAGATCTGTGCACAACATTTGAGCGAAATAATATTTTTGTGCATACATACATACATATATATATACACACACACACACACACACATATACACACACATATATATACACATACATATACACACACATATATATACACACACACACATATATATGCATGTATGTACATATATACATATATACACGTATGTACATATATACATATATATACGTATGTACATATATACATATATATACGTATGTACATATATACATATATATACGTATGTACATATATATTATATACATATATTATATACATATATATTAACATATTATATATATACATATTATATACATATACATACATATTATATACATATTATATACATATTATATACATATATTATATACATATATTATATACATTATATACATACTATATACATATACATATATACTATATACATATTTATATACATATTTATATGCATATATATATATATATTATATGCATATATATATACATATATTATATACATATTATATATATATTATATACATATACATACATATATTATATACATATACATACATATTATATACATATATATACACATTATATACATATTATATATATATATTATATACATATATATATACATATATATATACACATATATATATTATATACACATATATATTATATACACATATATATTATATACACATATATATTATATACACATATATATTATATACACATATATATTATATACACATATACACACATATACATATACATACATACACACACACACACACACACATATATATATATACATATAAAGTGAGTACACCAATCACATTTTTGTAAATATTTGAGTATATATTTTCAGTATGAGGGAGTGTGGTTAACAGAGATTCTGGGAACATCAGTAGGTGGGGGGAAATTAACTATATTCTGGTAATCCGAACAATTGAACATATGCAGTGGTACTTAATGAATATGATGTCAGTTCGGTTGTCATCTGAGACATTCTAATCAATGATAAGATGACAAACTCTACAGTGGAATGTCTACACAGAGTTATCAGATTCACATGGAATTGTTGTTCAATTTAAAATGTTTGAATATGAAATTATTTGTGAAGGGATGAAATGTGATATTAGCTTCTAAAATGTGAGATGTGGGTTTTCATAAGTTATGGCTGCTCACTCCACTCAGTGGCCCGCCTCTGTGAAGAGACATGGGCTATAAAACTTTTCAAACACACCCTCCTCTCCCTTCCTATATAAAGCCTTGACGACAACAGCAATTCCTGTTCCGAGGATGTGAGGACGACGGTCCGATGTCAGAATGGTTCAGATAATAACTACAGAACGAAGTCAACATCAGCATGAGCTTTGGTTGCGAATGGTATGAACTTTGAACTCTTATTCACGACAGAAGTGATACCTCCTAGCCGCTGAGTTAGCGACCGCAGCTGCAAGCCCAGGTTAGGAAGGAACAGACAGAGTATCCCATCTACCACACAACAACATTACCACAACGTATCCAATTGACCACCAGTGACATTCTTCAAAGGACAAAGGACTCGGTTTGGCAACACGGTCTTCCATCTACGACCAACCTACTGAAGCGTAGCTCAGAGAAAATATTTATTGCATTTTCCTTTTCCAAATGGGCGGGTAATTTAGAATGCATAAGATACTGTATTTACTATAGCACAGCTTCGACTTTGTTCCTGTCTTCCCGCTCTTTCACTCAACCCAGCCCCCTTTCCTTTGTGTAACAAGCGGTCATATTTGTTCTGCACGCAAGGGATGTTTTCCCTCATGACGTAATTTGTAATCAAGTTATGATTTAATTATGTGCATGTGTGATTAGATAGGTATTTAGTAAATAAATTATTAAACCCAATTTTGTATTGCTGTCTCAAATTGTTAGCCAGGGTTCTTGCAGATAACCAGGAATTTACAACTTTCAGATGAGACTGAAGTAAGATGAAGATTAATGTTGACTGCTATTGAGGTAAAATATTACTAGGTCTTTAAGAGTTTATTCGGAAGATAACAGCTCTATAAATATTATTTCGTGGTGCCTGACTCTAGTTAATTACATTTCAATCAGGTGATATTAATTACGGAGAAATTGTTTTATAGAATAGCATGTCATATCACTTAATCCGGCATAGCCAAAGACACGAAAAGATATACTCAAATATTTACAAAAATGTGAGGGGTGTACTCACTTTTGTGATATACAGTGTATGTACAGTGGGGCAAATAAAGTATTTAGTCAGCCACCAATTGTGCAAGTTCTTCCGCTTAAAAAGATGAGGCCTGTAATTTTCATCATAGGTACACTTCAACTATGACAGACAAAATGAGGGGGAAAAAAATCCAGAAAATCGCATTTTTAATGAATTTATTTGCAAATTGTGGTGGAAAATAAGTATTTGGTCACCTACAAACAAGGAAGATTTCTGGCTCTCATAGACCTGTAACTTCTTTAAGAGGCTCCTCTGTCCTCCACTCGTTACCTGTATTAATGGCACCTGTTTGAACTTGTTATCAGTATAAAAGACCTGTCCACAACCTCAAACAGTCACACTCAAAACTCCACTATGGCCAAGACCAAAGAGCTGTCAAAGGACACCAGAAACAAAATTGTAGACCTGCACCAGGCTGGGAAGACTGAATCTGTAATAGGTAAGCAGCTTGGTTTGAAGAAATCAACTGTGGGAGCAATTATTAGGAAATGGAACACATAAGACCACTGATAATCTCCCTCGATCTGGGGCACCACACAAGATCTCACCCCGTGGGGTCAAAATGATCACACGAACTGTGAGCAAACATCCCAGAACCACACGAGGGGACCTAGTGAATGATCTGCAGAGCTGGGACCAAAGTAACAAAGCCTACCATCAGTAACACACTACGCCGCCAGCGACTCAAATCCTGCAGTGCCAGACGTACTGGCTTAAGCATGGGGACACATGTCCAGGCCCGTCTGAAGTTTTCTAAAGAGCATTTGGATGATCCAGAAGAAGATTGGGAGAATGTCATATGGTCAGACGAAACCAAAATATAACTTTTTGGTAAAAACTCTACTAGTCTTGTTTGGAGGACAAAGAATGCTGAGTTGCATCCAAATAACACCATACCTACTGTGAAGAATGGGGGTGGAAACATCATGCTTTGAGGCTGTTTTTCTGCAAAGGGACCAGGATGACTGATCCGTGTAAAATAAAAAGAATGAATGGAGCCATGTATCGTGAGATTTTGAGTGAAAACCTCATTCCATCAGCAAGGGCATTGAAATGAAATGTGGCTGGGTCTTTCAGCATGACAATGATTCCAAACACACCGCCCGGGCAACGAAGGAGTGGCTTCGTAAGAAGCATTTCAAGGTCCTGGAGTGGCCTAGCCAGTCTCCAGATCTCAACCCCATAGAAAATCTTTGGAGGCAGTTGAAAGTCTGTGTTGCCCAGCAACAGCCCCAAAACATCACTGCTCTAGAGGAGATCTGCATGGAGGAATGGGCCAAAATACCAGCAACAGTGTGAAAAGCTTGTGAAGACTTACAGAAAACGTTTGACCTCTGTTATATACCCTTTGTTGGCAATGACAAAGTATTGAGATAAACTTTTGTTATGACCAAATACTTATTTTCCACCATAATTTGCAATGTGATTTTCTGGATTTTTTCCCTCATTTTGTCTGTCATAGTTGAAGTGTACCTATGATGAAAATTACAAGCCTCATCTTTTTAAGTGGGAGAACTTGCACAATTGGTGGCTGACTAAATACTTTTTTGCCCACTGTGTTTTATTTTTTTATTTATTTTACCTTTATTTAACTAGGCAAGTCAGTTAAGAACAAATTCTTATTTTCAATGACAGCCTAGGAACAGTGGGTTAACTGCCTGTTCAGGGGCAGAGTGACAGATATGTACCTTGTCAGCTCGGGGATTTGAACTTGCAGCCTTCCGGTTACTAGTCCAACGCGCTAACCACTAGGCTACCCTGCTACCATACGCGTGTGTGCGTATATATTTACACACACCTCTTTTTTTGTGCATATGGTGTTGTGTTTAGGCCGTGACAAAGTCTCAGTGGAATCCATCTTAAATTCAGAGTAACAAAATGTGGGAAAAGTCTGAATACTTTATGAAGGCCCTGTAGGGTAGAGGGAGGACATTTAGGTAAGAGAGAGAGAGAGGTAGAGGGAGGACATTTAGGTAAGAGAGAGAGAGAGAGAGAGAGAGGTAGAGGGAGGACATTTAGGTAAGAGAGAGAGAGAGAGAGAGAGAGAGAGAGAGGGAGACATTTAGGTAAGAGAGAAGAGAGAGAGAGGAGAAGAGAGAGAGAGAGAGAGAGAGAGAAGAGAGAGAGAGAGGACATTTGGCAAGAAGATGACATTCGGGAAAGGAAAGAGCATGAGAAGGGACAATTAAGTAAGGATAGGATAAAAATACAACGCTGCATTTTATCCCATCAAAAGTTGAGGCAAAAAATATATACCGCAGCAAGAGTGGGATTAGATCTGATGCAAGAGCTTGCAATGTGAGATGTAAAAGATGTGTGGGTCTATCTGGGCATGAAGGTTTGGCTCCGATACCAGGGCTGGTTGGGAGATGAGACAGAGGGACGGATGCTGGCTAACCCAACTGACAACTAGGAACGCTTCTCAAGATTTCAAAATATTGCTGTTTTTGTGATTGTTGAGGTGGATGCTTCCATGTACAAAACCCAAGACAAATTCCTAGCAACATTGGTAGCATGGCAATAATGTTTCCTGATTCAGAAAACCACCTGCCCAGGGACGACAGATACAAATTTGTTGTATTCACAGGCCTGTTGAGTAATGGTGTGCATGGTACCAGTCAGCTAAATATAATAAAGTTAAATAAAATACATTTTGCTGATCTTTATTTTTGACAAGTGACAAACACTTGAATTATGTTCAATGTCATCCAATAATTAGGGACTCGGGTCTATCGACAACAATAAAGAACGGCAAGGCCGTGTTCAGGCTCCGTTCTTTGGGAAACCAATGATCATGATCTCATCCAAGACAGCAGCTTCACAGCTCATTACTGACTGAAGAGGCCAGCCACTTGACACACACACTTAACATCTTTTAAATGAAAACAAAAGTAGAAGAGGAATTAGCCTAGCAGCTGAAAGAAGCATAAGACTGTTTCCCCCTGTAGGTTTTCACTTGATATCGGTGTTACCTTGGTCCTGCTTGCTATCAAAGACCTACTTTTTGAGAAGTCGAAGGGACAATTTATCTATCCGTTGGACAATCATTCTGGACCACTGAAAGAGTATTTTCTCGTTTACCAAGGCAAATGTACTGTGACAATTTACCCGACACGTATGAATGGAAAACTAATGCTGGTGAAGCCTACCCTTATTTCATTTGTTTCCAATTTAATCAATCAAATACAAGACTTTAAAATAATTGTCAAAATAATTTTTATCAAGATCGGGGGTAAAATATCCCTGGACTGTCCATATTTGAAATGTGTTACGAAATCAAGTCAATTGATATATTTAAATAATCTATATTTATTTATCAAATGAAAATGTAGGCTAACAAAGATATCAAATGACATATAAACACAGCAAAAAAATGTTCCTTTTTCAGGACCCTGTCTTTCAAAGATAATTCGTAAAAATCCAGATAACCTGTTGCGTCGCGCAATCCCGGATCCGGGATTCTATTTATAGCCTCAAGCTCATTAGCATAACGCAACGTTAACTATTCATGAAAATGGCAAATTAAATGAAATAAATATATTTGCTATCAAGCTTAGACTTTTGTTAACAACACTGTCATCTCAGATTTTCAAAATATGCTTTTCAACCATAGCTAAACAAGCATTTGTGTAAGAGTATTGATTGCTAACATAGCTATAAGCCTAGAATTCAGCCAGCAACATTTTCACAAAAACTAATAAATAATTCAAATAAAATCATTTACCTTTGAAGAACTTCAGATGTTTTCAATGAGGAGACTCTCAGTTAGATAGCAAATGTTCAGTTTTTCAAAAAAATATTATTTGTGTAGGACAAATCGCTCCGTTTTGTTCACGTTTGGCTATGAAAAAAACCTGTATACAGTTATAGCCTCAAGCTCATTAGCATAATGTAACGTTAACGATTTCTGAAAATCGCAAATAAAATGAAAATAATGCGCCTGCTCTAAAGCTTAGCCTTTTCTTAACAACACTGTCATCTCAGATTTTCAAAATATGCTTTTGAACCATCGCTATTCACTAATTTGTGTAAGAGTATGCTAAGCTAGCTTAGCATTTTGAGTAGCATTTAGCACGCAACATTTTCACAAAAACCAGATAACCAAATAAATAAAATAATTTACCTTTGAAGAACTTGGGATGTTTTCAATGAGGAGACTCTGTTACATAGCAAATGTTCAGTTTTTCCTGAAAGCATCTTTGTGTAGGAGAAATCGCTCCGTTTTGTACATCACATTTGGCTACCGAAACGAACCGAAAATTTTGTCATCAAAACGGCGAACTGTTTTCCAAATTAACTCCATAATATCGACTGAAACACGGCAAACGCTGTTTAGAATTATGCCCCTGATAGGTCAATATTTCAATGGGGGTGGTAGTGGAGAACCTAGACGCGCAGCTGTCTGTATCAAACACGCTTGACACAGTAACAAGAGATCAACTGATAAGGGCCTGGTTTCCTAAAAGCATTTTATGGCCATGTTCATCGTTAGAACCTTCTTAGGGGCACCGTTATCGCTGAGCTGTTTCCCAAAACCACCGTTATTAAAGTTGCACTTGAAAACGCTCGTTATTTACCAACTGCCTCAGACCACCCGTAGCAGGTAAGTGCTTCGTTAGATGCTTTTTTTGCCACCTTGTGCCACTATTGAAAGACCTCCGCTAAAATCATGATGTTTATCTGTCTGACTACCAATAACTTCAGAACGAAGTCGACTACAAATACAGAGTCGTTGCAATTGTTACGAATAAGTGAAGGATAAAAGATGCTTCAAATTAAAAACAGATGACTGCATTAAAAGATTGGAAAATGTAGGCCCATTTAGCCTATCATATTTAAATCAATTGAGTTCCATTTTGTCAATTGAATTCCTCAATATATTTGATTTGTAACAACGTGCGCAATAACGTGCCCAATCTCTGTTTAAGTGCATTATTATTGGGTAAACCTAATAAGCCTAATGAAAGGTGCCCAGAGTAAACGGCCTGCCCCTCGGTCCCAGTTGCTAATATATGCATATTATTATTAATATTGGATAGAAAACCTCTGAAGTTTCTAAAACTGTTTGAATGATGTCTGAGAGTATAACAGAACTCATATGGCAGGCAAACCGGAGAAAGAATCTGAACAGGAAGTGGGAAATTTGAGGTTTGCAGCTTTTCAAGTCATTGCCTATCGAATATACAGTGTCTATGGGGTTATATTGGACTTCCTAAGACTTCCACTAGATTTCAACAGTCGTTAGAACCTTGTTTCAGGCTTCTACTGTGAAGGGGGAGAGAATGAGAGCTGTTTGAGTCAAGTGTCTGGCGGAATGCCATGAGCTAAATCATGCGCGTGGCCGTGAGAGGTAATGCGTTCCTTCGTTTTTGGCTGAACTTTCGCCTGGACTTGCCCTCGTGAGTTTGGATTTGTGAACTAAACGCGCTAACAAAAAGGGAGGTATTTGGACAAATTATGGACTTTATCGAACAAAGCAAACATTTGTGGAACTGGGATTCCTGGGAGCGATTATTTATAACGCTATTTCTGACACCTCTTTGGAAAATCGCTGTATGTTTTTCTGTGGCTAGGTGCTGACCTAACATAATCGCAAGGTGTGCTTTCGCCGTAAAGCCTTTTTGAAATCTGACACAGCGGTTGCATTAAGGAGAGGTTTACCTATAATTCCATGCATAACACTTGTATCTTTTATCGATGTTTATTATGAATATTTCTGTAATTTGATATGGTTCTCTGCACTTTCACCGGATGTTTGTTCGAGACAATGCATTTCTGAACATAACAATTTCAAATGAGGTTTTTGGACATCAAGATTAACTTTATCGAACAAAACACACTTATGATGTAAGTCCTGTGAGTGCCATCTGATGAAGATCAAAGGTTAGTGATTAATTTAGTCACTATATCTGACTTTTGTGAGCCCTCTCCTTGGCTGGAAAATGGATGTATGGTTTTCTGTGACTAGGTGCTGACCTAACAATCGTTGTGTGCTTTCGCCATAAAGTCTTTTAGAAATCGGACACTGTGGCTGGATATACAAGAAGTTTATCTTTAAAATGGTGTAAAATACTTCTATGTTTGAGGAATTTTAATTATGGGATTTCTGTTTTGAATTTGGCGCCCTGCAATGTCCCTGGCTGTTGGCGAGGTGGGACGCTAGCGTCCCACATATCCCAGAGGTTTAACTTATCTAGGGTAAGGGGCAGCATTCGGAATTTTGGATGAAAAACGTGGCCAAATTAAACTGCCTGCTACTCGGGTCCAGAAGATATGATATGCATATTTGGATAGAAAACACTCGACAGTTTCCAAAACTGTTAAAATAGTGTCTGAGTATAACAGAACTGATTTGGCAGGTGAAAACCTGAGAAAAATCCATTCAGGAAGTAGGATGTGTGTGTGTAGTTTTTCTATTCAATGCCATTACAGTATGAGGGAGTAAGAGCAGTCTTAATGAGTGGACCCTGCTGTGTCACAGAGCTTTTTCATGCACAATCCTTTCTCGTTTACATTTTATATTGACAACGTTATTGTCCGGTTGAAACATTATTGAATATTTAGGCTAAAAACAACCTGAGGATTGAATATTAACATAATTTCTATGAACTTCACGGATACAAATTGGATTTTTTTGTCTGCCTGTTTTGACTGCGTTTGAGCCTGTGGATTACTGAAGAAAAAGCGAGAACAAAATGAAGGTTTTGGGATATAAAGAGACTATCGAACAAATGGAACATTTATTGAGTAAATGTATGTCTTCTGAGTTCAACCATATGAAGATCAAATGTAAGGGATTAATTCTCTCTATTTCTGACTTGTGTAACTCTTACTTGGCTGGTTACTGTTTGTAATGATTTGTCTGCTGGGCTATGTTCTCAAATAATCGTAAGGTATGCTTTTGCCGTAAAGCATTTTTTAAATCTGACAGTGGTTGGATTCAAAAGAAGTTCATCTTTAAAACTATGTAAAATATATTTTGTTTTCTGATTTTTTACAATGAATATTTCTGTATTTGAATTTGGCGCTCTGCAATCTCACTGGACGTTGGCCAGGTGGGACGCTAGCTATGCTGCTGGCAACAATTTGTGCTTTCTTGCCAACGTTTACGGACACTGGCCATATTCAACGGGTTGACCGTCCATAAATTTGTCAGTTATTCTGCGCTCTGGCACACAGACGAGAGTGCTCTGAAATCAGAGTAGATAGCTGGTAAATTCGCTCTCGCAAGCTAACAGTTTACCAACTTGAAATGAAAACGACCGTCAAAATTAGAAACGTATAATAATCGGAAAAAATGCCGATAGCTAGACTATCATGGATGGACGCCTCTGCCTGTCACAGATGCCATGGTTGCCTTAGTTTGAAGATGTTATTCGGAGACAGGTGCTTTCTCCAGCTCCTTAGCCATCATACTCGAATTCCACTGATTTCAAAACTCGGTCCTCCAGAAAGTGGAGAGCAACACTGACGTGATACATATATATATTTTTTAATCCGGATTACCTACATACACTGACCAGCTCAAATAGACAGAAGTGTGCTATATGGCAGACCAATCTGAACTCCTCTCTCAGCATGTCCAGCCAACTCATGGCTAGCAGGAAGGTTGCTGACTTTTTCTGTGGCTAAACCAACTAGGCTCGTAATTTAATAGTATTCGTATTTACAGATGGTATACAAGTCTGTTAAGGTACATTAAAGTTCACGTTCCAGAAGGCATTTCTGACAAAACACATTGTGATCAAAAACATAAGCTCTCAAATGGCTCTCCTGTGAAGTAGTGACACGCAACATATGCCTAGTTTCCTGAAACGAGTCACATTTTAGAATAAGATGTTGCCCCTTTAATGAGACATCTGCATTTCAAAAAAGATATCAATACACTTTTTGCATAAAATGAACATTAGACAGACTATTGGAAGTATGTTCACCTAAAATAAATAAAATATGATCAGCGGGTGGATTGATGAATGCTTATTTTTGCTCTGCACGGCTCATGGGCGTGTCAACTAGTAATGTACTGCTTGAGAACAAGAAGTTTTGAGTGTGGTGCTTTACCACCCAATCATATTGCTCAAATACAAATAGTATGACTTTTCAGCATGTGGTCTTCAATGGTTTTCAGATGGCAGACTGACAGAGCAGGTAAATGTAAAATTGGAATGCAAAATGTGCTGAGAAGTTACTGGCCTGGACAAGTCAGTGACTGACAAGATCCACTGGCCTAACATGTTATTCCCAGGCCACAGGACAATAGTTTATGTTGGACCCTGTCTGGAATGCTTGATACATACGAACCCTGGTCTGGTCCAGTGTCTGGCTATAGAGTCCCACTCAAGAGACCGACTGACGCATTTAGCACATTGAAGATGTTCAGCAAATGATTAGGGAAACGTGTACACTTGTACACTCCTTCCCACAAATGTCAAGTCATTGGACTATTTTAGGCATCAGCAGCTTATTTCTTAAAACCAATCATTTCCTTTCAAATCCACGCAGGGAAGTGAATAAGTGTACACTTCAGAGAAAATTAGAGATTGGGACATTGTCCAGCCCACCATGCTTTAACATCAACAACGCAGAGGTGGTAAGCGTGTAATGTACTTACTGCGTCTGATGACTTGCTGGGGTTCGAATGTGAATTGGAGCTGCTATGATGGGTGCTGTGGTTGTGTGAATTTTCCTGTGGAGAATAACTGGTCCCTAGAAAGAACAGAAAAGTTGGTTTTTATTCAACCAACAGGCAAGTATCATATTGCTAGATATGGAACAATAAAGTCCTTTCACTTGTCCCATTCAGTCTGTAACAGAAACTCAAGATAATACATTGTCTTAAGGTAGCCTTACTTTTTTAGTAAGCTTAGAATGCGTCAGCCAGACATCAGCCGAATAAGTATCATCGCTGAGTGATAAGTGCATCCAACTACCATCAGAAGAAGAAACCAGTGCCTCAATTGGAATCAAAACTACACTGTAGTATTTATTTTGGGGTATAAATATTACGCAGATTCACATTACAAGTAAACCACTTCTCAAAATAACAAGTTAGTAAACAAAGTTACTGATGAAACATTGTTAATGCACAACTGAATCTGGCAATCTATTTCTAGAAGAATTTTAACTAGCAGCTAGACCTGAGGCATCCCCAAAATCAGATAAGCATCACAGAAAGGTCACAGTTAAACATTTGACAAGGCAAATAAAAACAGTGGCACAGAACTACCCCAAGTGAGGCTACAAAATTGTCTTGGAATGATGTAATTCATTCCATTTTTATAAACTTTTCAGATTATTTTATAAACTTTTGAGAGTGAGTGAGTGAGAGAGAGCTCCCTGTCCCATGCGGCAAGTGTGAGTCAGAGGCAGAAGCCTAAGGGAACCAAGGTATCCTAATTCCTATATAGCGCACTACTTTTGACCAGAGACCATAGGGATCTGATCAAAGGTAGTGCAGTATATAGGGAATAGGTTGCCATTTGGGACGGGGACATAGCTACTTCCTCCACCTGCTGCGTTTGGTGATGCTATGTCACAAATACTCCAATATCGATGGAAACGAAAAGACAAGCTACAGCCCAGAGGACAGATTAGCTGTGGTATCTCTGTACTGACAGCAGTATCAACAGTGGAGAGTGAGAATAATAGGGGATGCTGAAAAGCATTTAACTTGAAGGGATAACTCCTGAAGGTCAAGGGTTCTGTCCAAAATTGCACCCTATTACCTATGTGGGGCACTATTTTTGGCTAGAGCCCTATGGCTCTTAGAGGAGGAGTACTGTTTTAGGATAATTTTTGCCTTTCAGATAATGAATAAGATTAGATGGACAGGGAGGACCTGATCGTAGATGATCTCTCCTAGTTTCAGACACTAAATACAAGCCCTGATGTCTTTCGGGTCCATACCTGAACCATCCTGCTGCCATTGGCTCGAGATACATTTAGCATGTTTTTGTTTATTCTGTCCAGGCAAAATCATCATGCGAACATTCTCAAGGTTGGAAATTAAGAATGTATATTTCAACAACCATGTTGGCAACATGGAACACTTGGAAAAAGTAAATAAAAAAATTAAAATAAAAAATCCAAAGCCCACGTGTAGAAGTTTGTCATCCCCAAAGCGACCGTACGTACCCCAACCAGAATCCGCATCGTGCTAAAGGCTTGGAGCGGGACACTAATCCGGACGCTTATAAGAAATCCTGCTATGCCCTCAGACGAACCATCAAACAAGCAAAGTGTCAATACAGGACTAAATTTTAATTATACTACACTGGTTCTAACACTATGGATGTGACAGGGCTTGAAAACTATTACTGACTACAAAGGGAAACACAGACGTGAACTGCAGAGTGATGCAAGCCTACAAGACGAGCTAAATGCCCTTTATGCTCGCTTTGAGGCAAGCAACACCGAAGCATGCACGAGAGCACCAGCAGTTCTGGACGACTGTGATAACGCTCTCGGGAGCCAATGTGAGCAAGACCTTTAAAACAGGTCAACATCCACAAAGCCACGGGGCCTGACAGATTACCAAGACGTGTACTCAAAGCATGCGATGACCAACTGGCAAGTGTCTTCACTGACATGTTCAACCTCTCCCTGACATCTGTAATAGAGGTCGACCGAGAGTGATTTTTCAACGCCGATACCGATTATTGGAGGACCAAAAAAAGCCGATACCGATTAAGTCGGACGATTTTTATTTATTTATTTGTAATAATGACAACTACAACAATACTGAATTAACACTTATTTTAACTTAATATAATAGTTCAAAATCAATTTAGCCCAAGTAAATAATGAAACATGTTCAATTTGGTTTAAATAATGCAAAAACAAAGTGTTGGAGAAGAAAGTAAAAGTGCAATATGTGCCATGTAAGAAAGCTAATGTTTTGAGTTCCTTGCTCCAAACATGAGAACATATGAAAGCTGGTGGTTCCTTTTAACATGAGTCTTCAATATTCCCAGGTAAGAGGTTGTAGTTATTATAGGACTATTTCCCTCTATACCATTTGTATTTCATTAACCTTTGACTATTGGATGTTCTTATAGGCACTTTAGTATTGCCAGTGTAACAGTATAACTTCCGTCCCTCTCCTCGCTCCTCCCTGGGCTCGAACCGGGAACACAACGACAACAGCCACCCTCGAAGCAGCGTTACCCATGCAGAGCAAGGGAAACAACCACTGCAAGGCTCAGAGCAAGAGACGTTTTAAACGCTATTAGCGCGCGCTAACTAGCTAGCCATTTCACTTCGGTTACACCAGCCTCATCTCGGGAGTTGATAGGCTTGAAGTTATAAACAGCGCAATGCTTGACGGACAACGAAGAGCTGCTGGCAAAACGCACAAAAGTGCTGTTTGAATGAATGTTTACACGCCTGCTTCTGCCTACCACCACTGTCAGATACTTAGATACTTGTATGCTCAGTCAGATTATATGCAATGCAGGACACGCCAGATAATATCTAGTAATATCAACCATGTGTCGTTAACTAGTGATTATGATTGATTGATTTTATAAGATAAGTTTAATGCTAGCTAGCAACTTACCTTGGCTTACTGCATTCGCGTAACAGGCAGTCTCCTTGTGGAGTGCAACGAGAGAGAGGCAGATCGTTATTGCGTTGGACTAGTAAAGTTGCAAGATTGGATCCCCCGAGCTGACAAGGGGAAAATCTGTCGTTTTGCCCCTGAACGAGGCAGTTAACCCATCGTTCCTAGGCCGTCATTGAAAATAAGAATGTGTTCTTAACGGACTTGCCTAGTTAAATAAAAGGTATAAAAAAAATTGAATTATTATTATTTTTAAATCGGCGCCCCAAAATACCGATTTCCGATTGTTATGAAAACTTGAAACAGGCACTAATTAAAATCGGCCATTCCGATTAATCAGTCGACCTCTAATCTGTAATACCTACATGTTTCAAGCAGACCACCCATAGTCCTGGGACTAAACACCTCCCTTTGCAAATGGATCCTGGAGTTCCTGACGTGCCGCCCCCAGGTGGTAAGGGTAGGCAACAACACGTCTACCACACTGAGTGTGTACTTAGATCCCTCCTGTACACCCACGACTCAAACAACATTAACATTGCTGACAACAACAGCCTGATCACCGACAATGATGAGATAGCCTAAAGGCGGGTCAGAGACCTGGCAGTGTGGTGCCAAGACTACAACCTCTCCCTCAATGTGTGCAAGACAAAGGAGCTGACCTTTTCCTGGACTACAGGAAAGGGCGGGCCCGAACATTCCCCCATTAACATCGACAGGACTGTAGTGGAGGGTCGAGAGCTTCAAGATCCTTGGTGTCCACATCACCAATGAACTATCAAGGTCCAAACACACCAAGACAGTCGTGAAGAGGGCACAACACCTTTTCCTTCCTGGAGACGGAAAAGATTAGGCATGGGTCCCCAGATAATCAAAAGTTTCTATAGCTGCACCACCGAGAGCATCACCGCCTGGTATGGCAACTGCTCGGCACCTGACCGTAAGGTGCCACAGAGGGTTGTTCGTATGGCCCAGTATATCACTGGGGACAAGCTTGCTGCCATCCAGGACCTATATACTAGGCAGTGTCAGAGGAAAGCCCCAAAAATTGCCAGAGACTCCAGTCATCCAAGTCATAGACTGTTCTCTCTGCTGCCGCACAGCAAGCGGTACCGGAGAGAGAAGTCTAGGACTAAAAGGCTCCATAACAGCTTCACCCCCAAGCCAAGACTGCTGAACTGGACTATTGACACTGACAACACCCCCCCATATTTGTTTTGTACACTGCTGCTGCTCGCTGTTTATTATCTATGCATGTTCACTTCAACCCTACCTACATGTACAAATTAACTCAACTAACCTGTATCCCCCGCAGACTCGGTTACCCCCTATACATAGCCTGGTTATTGTGTTACTTTTTACTTTATTTGGTAAATATTATTTTTTTTACTTTTTTGAAATGTACTGTTGGTTAAGGGCTTGTACGTAAGCGTTTCACGGTAAGGTCTACATTTGTATTTGGCACACGTGACAAATAGTTACATTTGATTTGAAATTGACGAGAAAGGATAGTAAAGTATGACTTTGTCCTAAAGTTTCTTGGCTAGAACATCGTTTTGTTCACATGCTAAGTTGTTTTTCAACATTACTTTGAGTTTGCTGCAACTGACTGCTGCTGGGGAGACATCGCAGTCATTGATTTGTTTCATCACAGACAAGCGAGTGCAAAAGGAAAGTCTCGGTAATATCTCGTCCCTTAAAAAGGCCAGCTGAACATTTGTCTCACCTAATGATTGTGCTTGGTGGATCACTGCCAAAAACATTTACTCATTGTTCTCCTAGATGTGTGTGTTTCTACATTTCTAATTAGGATTACATCAGGTACTCCTTATCAAAAATCAAAACTAATAACAAATAAACAGCATTTTGTGGCAGGGCAGGCACTTTGTTAATTCTTGGTAAGTTGTTTTTATTATTGGCTCTAAATGATGCATTTTAACATATTTTGGTTAAAAAAATTAATAATAATACAATTAAGCAATATACCCCAATACTTTTTACTAGTAAAACATTTGTTTTTGAAACAGAATGCACGCTCAGTTTTGTAATTTTTGGCTGGTAGATTTTCTTTATCTACCGGCCACAGTGGCTGGTGGCCCAAAAAGTTCATTTCCGACCCTGAACATTATCTGAGGCGAACGAAAAGGGTATCAACAGGTGACTGAAGAGTGCCTCCAGCCATTCCACTTATCTATTCTAGTACAAGCACACATGATTAAATTAATCAACTGATCATCAAGCCCTTGATTACTTGAATCAGGTGTTCCATTACTGGAATAGATTGAATGTTCACTGTCATTGGAGACAAATCGGTGAATAAGGCGATGCATTTTTTGGATGTGGATGTATGCTTTATCAAAAGATGTTCCACCAGATAATAAAATTAACTAAGACAATATAAAAAAAGTGACATTGTCAACTATTACCTTGTAAGAAATGTTGTGATAATCAAAATTGAATAGAAATATGGCAGATACTCATATTAGGAGACCAATTGAAATGGGCAGGAGCCTTATTTCAGACCACAGACGCAACTCACAGAAGGATGGTTTAATTTTTTAAATATATTTCTTGTAATTCATTCCATTGTTCATTGATAAGGGTACATCTTGCACAGAATACTTAACTGTACCAAAAGCTAACACTGAAAATATTAACGAACAGCTATTTTAGACTATTGTGGCCTTTACATTAACATGGCAAAGTCTGAAAAGGTATTCAATTAAGGATTTCATTATGCTCCCCTAAAGATGGTGAAACTGCATTACAAGTCTGAAAACCTCATGGCTGACAAGAAAAACAGAACATTTGAGGCTTAGTTTGTGGTCACTGTGCATGAAAGACACTATGGGGCAATAAGTAGCTGTCAACGTCTAGGTCTACCAACTTTGGCACGGTTCAAATACTCCTAACATGCATCTTTCCTTCATTGAAGTGATCATTGAGTTGACATTACTCAATAGTTTTTTAGCAAGCTTGCCAGTGCATTGATTTGAACAATTATGTCATGTCAGATGAGCCATTTCAAGTATTTCTAGATGTTAAAAGCATACTAATAGGGCCCTAGCCCTACAAGTTAACTCCTTGTCCCGTGCTGTAGGTCTAGGTGCTGTGGCCAACTATTGTTTGTTATATGGCATGATGGAAAATGATAGAAGGGTTGGCAGGCTGCAAAACACACGGGGCCAATCAGGGGTTGGAACCGGTTCAGGGAACAGAACCAACAAACAGGAAAATAACATTTCAAGGAACAAAAGTGATCCATACTGTCCCGGAACAGAAACGTTATTTTAAAAACATGGAAACTGGCTAACTACGTTATTTTACGATCCAGGCATTTTTTTCTAGTTTCAAAAAATAAATCATAAACAAACTAAGCGCCTATGCAAAGCGCTCACTGTCACTCAAACTTATTCCAGCTTCTGCCTGCAAGCTGAAAATCTTTGCCAGTCCCATATCGCTCCATAGTTTACAAGAATATACTTTCGGTTGCAACTCCTGGTAACAGTATGGGGTGAACGCTAGTTAGCTCCTACCAAAAGTGAGATTGGGGAAAGAATGCATGTATAATTTAAGCGGATCAAATCAGAAATTCACTGCCATTTCCTAGCACTTGTCAGAACTACTCACACCTTTAAAAAAAACTGTTCTCGCAACAAGCCTAGAGAGTTACAAGGGGCCTAAGGAGTAAAGTGAGTATATCACAAGATGAGTTTGTATGTCATGGCAAAGGCATGTTTTGCCTAGAATAAATACACTGAACATAAATAAAACAATTTCATTGATTTTACTGAGTTACAGTTCATATGAGGAAATCAGTCAATTGAAATAAATTCATACGGCCTTTATCTATGGATTTCACATGACTGGGAATACAGATATGCATCTGTTGGTCAGATACGCGTAAAGAAAATGGGCCTCAGGATCACATCAGTGTTTTTGTGCATTCAAACGTGCATTGATAAAATGCAATCATGTTTGTTGTCCATAGCTTATGCCTGCCCATACCACAACCCCACCATGGGACACCCTGTTCATAAAGCTGACATCAGTGCTGCTTGCCCACACCACGCTTTAACCCTAGAAAGCGGTTGTGAGGCCGGTTGAACGTACTGCCAAATTCTCTAAAACGATGTAGGTAGAGAAACGAACATTCCATCCTCTGGACTCTGGAGGACATTCTTGCAGTCAGCATGCCAATTACACACTCTCTCAAAGCTTGAGACATCTGTGGCATTACATTTACATTTTAGTCATTTAGCAGATGCTCTTATCCAGAGTGACGTATAGTAGTAGTGAGTGCATACATGTCCATATTTTTGTTGCACTGGTCCCCATTGGGAATCAAACCCACAAGCCTTGCATTGCAAGTGCCATGCTCTACCAACTGAGCCACACAGGACAGTGTTGCGAGACAAAACTGCACATTTTAGAAAGGCCCCCTTTTCACTCTCATTTAGGTTAGTATTGTGGAGTAACTTTTATTGTCCTCAGCACAAGGGGCACCGTGTAATGATCATGCTGTTTAATCAGCTTCTTGATATGCCACACCTGGATTATCTTGGCAAAGGAGAAATGCTCACTGACACGGAACCCAAACCTGCTGCGCGCGCATAAATGTATTTTGTCCTCCCACACAAAACGGGATCATGACACACAGGTTAAAATATCAAAACAAACTCTGAACCAATTACATTAATTTGGGGACAGGTTGAAAAGCATTAAACATGTATGGCAATTTATCTAGCTAGCTTGCACATGCTAGCTAATTTGTCCTATTTAGCTAGCTTGCCGTTGCTAGCTAATTTGTCCTGGGATATAAACATTGAGTTATTTTACCTAAACTGCACAAGGTCCTCTACTCCGACAATTAATCCACACAGAAAATGGTCAACCAAATCGTTTCTAATCATCTCTCCTCCTTCCAGGCCTTTTCATCTTTGAACTTATATGGCGATTGGCATCTAAACTTTCATAGTATTACCACGACGACCGGCAAAACAGTCTTTCAATCACCCACATGGGTATAACCAATGAGGAGATGGCACGTGGGTACCTACTTCTGTAAGCCAATGAGGAGATGGGAGAGGCAGGACTTGCAGTGCGATCTGCGTCAGAAATAGTAATGACTTCTATTTTAGCCCTTGGCAACGCAGATGCTCGTCGTGTGCAATAATTGAATAACATGGATTTTGACATATATTTTTGCAACGCTCGTGGACGCGACACACAATTTGAGAAATAAGCTTTTTGTGCATATGTAACATTTCTGGGATCTTTTATTTCAGCTCATGAAACATGGGACCAACAATTTAAAATGTTGCATTTATAATTTTGTTCAGTGAATGATGAGCCAACCACAGTAATTAATTTAATCATATGTAATTAGGCATGCTTCCTACTGTGTAGTATTTACATTGTATGGTACAGGCAAGAACTCAGTGTGCACTGACTTAGAATGGGGCTTAATTCAGGGCCTGTATAAAGTCTCTCAGAAGAGTGATGATACACAATAAGTTTTGCCTTTTAGATCGTAATGACTAAGATTACATGGACAGGAGAGACCCGATTCTAGGCCAGCACTCATAATCGCACATGCTTGATGAATACAGGTCCAGATGTCCCTTGCATATAGCGTATGTGCCACAGATGTTCAGCATGATATTGAAGTAAACAAATCTATACACTGGTCTTTCACTGTTCATACATGTCTGGCTAGGTTAGGTTGGTTATGCCATTCTCATTGTGGATAAAGACAAACAACGACCGATTTCCAGTCAGGGTAGGGAAAAAGAGGGCAGACATTTTGGATAGTGACCAAAGCCCACCAGCCACTGTGGCAGATAGATTTAAAAAGCTACCAGACACTCATATCTTTCCCCCCAGATTTTTTCCCTAAAATTGCACCAACAAAAACACACAAAAAAATAGATGAACATGCTTATTAATTTTTCTAAAACAATAAATGTATTACTAGTAAGAAGTAACGTGGTATATTGTTTAATTTGTGACCTGAATCTTAAACTTCTTAAGGCTAGGGGTCACTATTTTCACGTCCGGATGAAAAGTGTGCCCAAAGTAAACTGCCTGCTACTCAGGCCCAGAAGCTAGGATATGCATAGTATTAGTAGATTTGGATAGAAAACACTGAAGTTTCTAAAACTGTTTGAATGAGGTCTGTGAGTATAACATAACTTATTTGGCAGGCGAAACCCTGAGGACAAACCATCCCGGAAAAATATTGAGGTCACTCTCTTTTCAATGGGATTTCTATGGATACCTGGATTTCTAAGACACTTGCTTGCAGTTCCTATCGCTTCCACTGGATGTCAGTCTTTAGAGATTGTTTTTCCTTTGAGAAATTAAGAAGCAAGGCAGTTCAGAATGAGGGTCGAGTGAAGTGTACTGTTTGTTGGAGGCTGAAAGCCTGAAAACTCACTCCACTTTGTTTTTATCCGCTACTGAACACAGTTTATCCCATCTTAAATTGTATTGATTATTTACGTTAAAAAAATACCTAAAGTTGTTTGAAGAGTCTGGATCAAGTTTACAGGTAACTTATTAGATACTTTGTAGTCATGTTGCGCGAGTTGGAACTCGTGTATTTTCAAAATCAAACGCGCCAAATAAATGGACATTTTGGGGATATAACGACAGAATTAATCAAACAAAAGGACCATTTGTGATGTTTAATGGACATATTGGAGTGCCAAGAAAATAAGATCTTCAAAGGTAAGGCATGAATAATGTTATTTCTGACTTTTGTTTTGTGCCTGGTGGGTTGAATTATGATTTTCATATGTATGTTTGATCGGGTGCTGTCCTCATAATAGCATGGTTTGCTTTGCTATAAAGCCTTTTTGAAATCTGACAGTGGCTGGATTAACAAGAAGTACATCTTTAAACCGGTGTATAACACTTGTATGATTTATTAATTATTATGAGTATTTCAGTTTTTGAATTTGGCGCGCTGCTATTTCACTGGGTGTTAACGGGATTGGCGCGTGAAGGGATCACTGAGAAGTTAACCAAAAGATCAGAAACAAACATTTCACCTGTGGGAGGTTACCGTGGAAATGTCATGTTTGTGCCTGAGTCGTCTTCTCTTCCCTAACAGTTGAAACTCCAACATTGAAAAACCTAGCTTGTTAACAATACAATGTAAATAGCCAAGAAACACAAGGGCAGTGTCACTTCAGTAGACAAGTAAATCAGACCAACTTTTGTACCCGTGCGCAGCGCTTCTAAGAATGTATCTCACTCAGCTCTTCACATGCGCACAGACCCAAGCCAGGCAGTGTTGCAGCACCAGGTGGATAGGCTATAGTAGGATTCATAGTTCTTTGACTTTGTGCAATTAATTTACCAGCTATGAAACAAGGCCGCAGAAATACTTTGAAAACAGCTACTGCAGCATTTACTTTAATTCACAAATTAGAGTGAAATGCCGCCAACGTGGTGGGTGAAATAGACATCTTACCCGCCAATGACAAAATCTACCCGCATTTGTACAGGTGTTCATTTTAGGCCCTGCAAGAAATAGGCAAACACACTGCCAGTAAATAGGCTTAAATAATGCACAGCTAGACTTAACCAGGTACAGAGCAGACCAGAAGTACAGTACAATGGGAAATGAAGGTTGAGCACCATACTGCTGTTATCTCATGACCAAATCTCCAAAGTTGGTGTGTGAATACTATTCTTAAAAGAATATTACAATGAAACATTAGCAGTTTGGTCAATGGTTAAAGAAGCTACATCCAAATAGAGGCTAATAGTTGACCAAACTAGTCAATGTTAATAGTGTACATTTGCAAATTGTTGGTTATAGACATATTTAGAATTGGGATGAAAAACACAATGCTAACAGATATCACATCAAATCTGTAACAAGGCACAACTGTTTTAGGTAAGCATATGAGTGTATCAGTGTACAATGAGCAGGCTGACTAGTGTAGACAGTGAAATGAAGTGCTAGTTCAAGAAGGAGATGCTTTACAGAGCTGGCTTCCGCCAGTTAGCTAGTTTTCATGAATCTGACATAATTGTCGAGTTTCACCACAGCACTCAGAATATTGTCTAGTCTTACCTATCCTAGAGAGTGCCACCCGACTACTGTTTGACAATGCAGAAGGTAGAGTAACTTAAGTGTTCAATTCAAGATCAAAATACCAGGGATAATGAACCTCATTCAGAGCCCAAACTCAGAAAACAAGAGAAGCGAGAGGATACGAATATGATTCTAGGTTTAGACATAAACTTCTGATTTGTTAGATGATCTTTCTTATGATTTACACCTCTGCCATGATTTATTACATGTGTTGTCCTGGCTGATATGCTGGACTTGATTTCTTATAGATATACTAAGCAGCACATGAGGCACTGTGCAGTCTTTCACTTCCAATAAGTGTGTCATTAAACCATCTATGTGCTATTTCTATGCTTCCCGTTCAGAAGTTTCATTTTTGTCTTTTACGTTCGGTTTTGTACACAAACAGCTGAATATACAACACTTTTGGTTTTGGAAAATATATTTCCCAGCGGTTTAGATGGTTCTATTATGCTCTACACAATGACTGCTTGTTTTGACAAAACTGAAATTAGGCAAACTAATTGTATTTTAGCAACAAGGAAATGGTGGAGCCATTTCTGCGTAGTGCATCTTTAAAGATGTGACTAGGCATGTGACTAGACAGAGCTGTTGCCTTGCACTTCAGATCTATAATGGCAACATCATTTGAGAGAAACTACTGTTTACATTTAAATTTTAGTCATTTAGCAGACAGACACTCAGAGCGACTTACATGTATGCTTGATCTTAGCAACATAATATTTCTGACTCGGCCTACACCATACAGCTTAACAAATTAATAGCAGAATACATGTCAGTAGTAAAATTTGTATAAGGAGAAACTAACAGACACTGGTGGTTAGCTACATGAATTTTTTTTTTAAAGATCTTATATGCATTTCTCACCTCCATCCCTCTCTCTGGCCCGCTGCGCGTGGACTGCCTTTGCCCTGCCATGCCCCGTGCTGTCAATGTGTTTGTTGTCAGGACTGTCAGATCGCCGAAGCATTTTACATGGTGGAGTGGCATCTGCGGTGTCTCGCATCTTGTCATGGCGGTGATCACCACCGGGGTGACTCTTCGATGAGTACTTGAGAGTCTGAAAACAAATCAAAAACAAAAATAGATTCTGGAACGGCAATCGATTCAGAGCCATGATCGATCGAAAGGCTCGAGCTGAATCTAGACGTCTGACTGAGTGTCTGTGAATGTGATATCATTACAAGTTGCATAGCACAAAAGCTTATTAGCCCCAAAATTATGCAGCCAAATAATACGCATGCCATGAAAATGTGTTTACAAGATCTTGCAAATTCTAAAAAGTCGTGACTTAATCTTGTAGTTAGCTAGATCAGCTGTGGCTACGTCACAAGCTATTGGCTCCATGGATGGGCAATGACAATTGATTAGCTAAACCCTGCGCATGTAAGACTCAAACTAAACGTGGGGTGTAACGCCACATTTTGAAATCAATAGATGTGGGAGACAGCTAATTCAAGTGTTTTTCTGTCTTATCATATAACGTTAGCTAACATTAGTTAGCGTTAATGGACCATATATAGCTAGCTACTAACGTTAATTCTTAATTTCAAAGAAAACCTAATTTATTATAGTATTTGGGTGTTACCAACATGAAGTTTATTTAGTTAACTACATTTATTTTTCTGAACTTTGCTACTTAATCTTATATCGCGCAAACTGTGACATTACGAATAGGCCGGAATTATAGTTAACTATGGGCTCCAATAAAACTCGCTAGTAAATGTGTTCACAAAGCAACATTCGACGTTTAAATTATGTATACAATCTACCAGTCATAATTGTAATGTTAACCAACATACAGCATTGTTTTTTGTTCAAACCCAAAGGAAATTCGTTACTTTGCGATTTTCCGCACCGAGGCCTGTAGTACTCAAGAAGCCTGCACTAGAGTATCCATTTTAATCTTATTTTTGCTAGCTAACAAGTACCTGGTAGGGCTGTGAATCCCTTCGGTCGTTGCACCTAAAAAAAATAAGAAACAGGTTGTAAAGATGATCTCAAACATCAATGAAAAAAAACAAAACAAAAACAGTTCAATAATCTGCAACAGCTGAATAGCTTCCATAAGTTTCTACTTATTTTTATTGCAATAAAAATGGCGGATTGTCAAAACTGAGAAGAAAAAACTGAATAGAAGTAACGTTAGAGCTGTTTACCCATCGCTGAGTCTCGGTTGTTTCCTTGCATACATTACCATCAATGCCGTGTTAGTGTGTGTGGATTGGATGTGAAAGATGGACTAAGTTATGTTTTCTTTCAGCAACCTGTTATATTATTTTAATAGTTCTGAGTATTTCAGTTGCTAATCGGAAGAACGCTCTCGGTCCATCTCCCACTCGCGCGCACACCAACTAGCTATGCCCCTATCTACCGAAAGGTGAATCTCAGCCTGCAGGTCCCCCCTCCCACTACTACATCCGGGACACTGCGGCGCTAAACTCGACTGCCATCATCCGGTTGTCGATTTTTTTTGAGATGCTGCAAAGTTGTTCAGAAAAACAACAACACGGATTACTTTAGAACAGCACACTTCAGTGGCATTTTCATGCACCAAAATAGGTTTATTACCTACTAGCATGTCTGTCACATTTTTTCACAAATACACTCTCAGAGTAGTTGGTAGGTAATCTAGTAGTTCGAGTATGAACTCAAAACAATCTCCCTGGTTCTAATTGTGGATCTCTTGTGCTGTCTGCTGGGTATTTGTGGAAGTGCATTAACACATATTTTGACCTAATATATTGTATGTCGTGTAATGTACTTCTATGTCAAATCTAATTTCCATTTCAATAAGAAACCCAGGTTTGATACAGATTTAGCTCATATGTGACTCCATACGCCTCACGTCCTCACTTGACTAGCTGACACAGGAGGGAGGAGGCATCACGAGAGAGCTGCACAGTGTCACCCTCTTCAAGCAACCTGTCTGATGCTGCTTGCAAAGTAAACCGTCTGAGAAATAAACATATCCTAGTCTAAACAGATTGGTGGAGATATGGTAATTTACATATTGTGAGCATGGTCAGAATGAAAAAGAAAGCCGACCGGTCACAGACAAAAGAAGCTATGCCCACCAGCACTTTGGTGAACAATGGATTTCCACTATTGGTCAGGAAGTCCCAGTATGGAGCTCTCTTTGTGAATTTCGGGAAACAAGCTGATTGTAGACTCTTGCAATGCTTTAATGCCTTGTAAGACAATCATTATACATTTCACAGGAGTTAAAACATTCAACATGATGTTGCATTATTAGCTACACTTTAATAATTGAAAAGCCTAAAAGGAGAGGCAACTATAATTGCTTTGTACATCCTACAAATAAATAGGCTACTTAGTTTGGTGACATGTGTGTAAATTATGACAAATTGAGTGATAAAATCTAAATTAATAATACTTTACAAGTGTTTATTTAGAAACTAAAGAATGTTAGTGTCATGAATAAATAAACATTGTATTGTGTAGTTGTTAATGTTGTCGTCAGCCAATCAATCAAACTGTATTTATATGGCACATTTCTTACAACAAATGCCTTTCAAGATGCTTAACAAATAAAATCATTAAAGGTGAGGTATTTCCCAGGGGGTAGATCAGAAACTATCAAATCACCTTTAGAACACCTGTTCAGATGAAGGTGAAGGTTCACCTTCCAACAGGACAATGACCCTAAGCACACAGCTAAGACAATGCAGGAGTGGCTTCAAGATAAGTCAAACGTAATGATGTTGTTGGAGTCGTGCCTGGCCGTGTAGTCATGAGTGAACAGGGAGTACAGGAGGGGACTGAGCACACACCCCTGAGGGGCCCCTGTGTTGAGGATCAGCGTAGCGGATGTGAGGTTACATACTCTTACCACCCGGGGTTGGCCCGTCAGGAAGTCTAGGATCCAGTTGCAGAAGGAGGTGTTTAGTGCCAGGGTCCTTAGCTTAGTGATGAGCTTTGAGGGCACTATGTTGCTGAACGCTGAGCTGTAGTCAATTAATAGCTTTCTCACATAGGTGTTCCTTTTGTCCAGATGGGAAAGGGCAGTGTGGAGTGCAATAGAGATTGCATCATCTGTGGATCTGTTAGGGCGGCATGCAAATTGGAGTGGGTCTAGGGTTTCTGGGATAATGGTATTGATGTGAGCCATGACCAGCCTTTCAAAGCACTCCATGGCTACAGACGTGAGTGCTACGGGTCGGCAGTCATGTAGGCAAGTTACCTGAGTGTTCTTGGGCACAGGGACTATGGTGGTCTGCTTAAAACATGTTGGTATTACAGACTCAGACAGGGAAAGGTTGAAAATGTCAATAAAGGCGCTTGGCAGTTGGTCAGCGCATGCTCGCAGTACACGTCCTGGTAATCTGTCTGGCCCTGCGTCCCTGTGAATGTTGACCTTTTAAAGTTATTATTCACATCGTCTGCGGAGAGCGTGGTATTTGCTTCGAAGCGAGCATAGAAGTAGTTAACTCGTCTGGTAGGCTCGTGTAACTGGGCAGCCTTCAGCTGTGCTTCCCTTTGTAATCTGTAATGGTTTGCAAGCCCTGACGCATCCGACGAGCATCAGAGCCGGTGTAGTACCATTTGATCTTAGTCCTGCATTGACACTTAGCTTGTTTGATGGTTCGTCGGAGGGCATAGCGGGATTTCTTATAAGCTTCCGGGTTAGAGTCCCAATCCTTGAAAGCGGCAGCTCTAGCCTTTAGCTCAGTGCGGATGTTGCCTGTAATCCATGGCTTCTTGTTGGGGTATGTACGTACGGTCACTGTGGGGACGACGTCATCGATGCACTTATTGATGAAGCCAATGGCTGATGTGGTGTACTCTTCAATGCCATCAGAGAAATCCCAGAACATTTTCTAGTCTGTGCTAGCAAAACAGTCCTGTAGCTTAGCATCTGCTTCATCTGACCACTTTATTATTGATCGAGTCACTGGTGATTCCTGCTTTAATTTTAGCTTGTAAGCAGGAATCAGGAGGATAGAATTATGGTCAGATTTGCCAAATGCAGGGCAAGGGAGAGCTTTGTATGCATCTCTGTGTGTGGAGTAATGGTGGTCTAGAGTTTCTTCCCCTCTGGTTGCACATGCTGATAGAAATTTGGTAAGATGGATTTAAGGTTCCCTACATTAAATTCCCCATCCACTAGGAGTGCTGCTTCTGGGTGAGTGTTTTCCTGTTTGCTTACGGAGGAATACAGCTCATTGAGTGCGGTCTTAGTGCCAGCATCAGTCTGTGGTGGTATGTAGACAGCCACGAAAAATACAGATGAAAAATCTCTAGGTAGAAAGTGTGGTCTACAGCTTATCATGAGATACTCGACCTCAGGCGAGCAAAACCTTGACACTTCCTTAAATACATTGTTCCCCTTACCAGATACCACTGTTCTATCCTGTCGATGCAGTGTATAACCAGCCAGCTGTGTGTTGGTAATGTCGTCGTTCAGTAATGACTCCGTGAAACGAAAAAATATTACACGTTTGAATGTTCTATTGGTTGTATAATCTTCCGCGTAGGTCATCAATTTTACTTTCCAAAGATGGCACATTTGCTAGCAGAATGGAAGGCAGTGAGGGTTTATTCAATCGCCTATGAATTCTCAGAAGGCAGCCCGCGCTCCGGCCGCTTTTTCTCCGCCTTCTCTTCATGCAAATGACAGGGATCTGGGCCGGTTCCCGGGAAAGCAGTATGTCATTCACGTCGATCTCTTTGGACTCATTATTAAAGAAAAAAAAATATTTTGCCAGTTCGTGCTGAGTAATCGCAGTTCTGATGTCCAGAAGTTATTTTCGGTCAAAAGAGACGGTAACAGCACAAAATCAGTAAAAAAATAAGCTACAAACAACCCAAAGAAACAAACAAAAAAACACAATTGGTTAGGAACATGTAAAACGTCAGCCTACTTCTCCGGACGCCCCCTTTCCAACAAGTCAGTTAGTCAAATTTCTGCCATGTTAGAGCCGCCCCGGTCGACTGTAAATGCTGTTATTGTGAAGTGGAAACGTTTAGGAGCAACAAAGGCTCAGCCGTGAAGTGGTAGGCTACACAAGCGCGTGGCACGTAAATATAATCTGTCCTCAGTTGCAACACTTACTACCGAGTTACAAACTGCCTCTGGAAGGAAAGTCAGCACAATAATTGTTCATTGGGAGCTTCATGAAATGGATTTCCATGGGGCGAGCAGCTGCACACAAGCCTAAGATCACCATGTGAGCAATACAAAGCGTCAGCTGGAGGGGTGTAAAGTTAGACACCACTGGAGGCGTTCCCTGGAATGATGAATCATGCTTTATCATTTGGTAGTCCGACAGACGAATCTGGGTTTGGCAGATGTCAGGAGAACGCTACCTGCTTCAATGCATAGTGCAAACTGTAAAGTTTAGTGGAGGAGGAATAATGGTCTGGGGCTGTTTATCATGGTTCTGGCTAGGCCCCTACGTTCCGGTGATGGGAAATCTTAATGCTACAGCATACAATTACAGTTTAGTTGATTCTGTGCTTCCAACTTTGTGGCAACAGTTTGGGAAAAGCCCTTTCATGTTTCAGCATGATAATGCCCCCGTGCACGAAGCGAGATCCATAAAGAAATGATTTGTTGAAATCGGTGTGGAAGAACTTGACTGACCTGCACAGAGCCCTGACCTCAAACCCATCGAACACCTTTGAGATGAATTGGAACGCCGACTGCGAGCCAGGCCTAATCGCCCAACATCAGTGCCCAACCTGTCACAGCTTTCGTTGTGGGAAGGAGGAGCGGACCAAAATGCAGCGTAGTTGTGATTCATTTTATTTAATAAGGAAACTATACACGATTAAACTAACAAAATAACAAACGTACGAAAACCGAAAACAGCCCTATCTGGTGCAAAACACAGAGACAGGAACAATCACCCACAAACACACAGTGAAACCCAGGCTACCTAAATATGGTTCCCAATCAGAGACAATGACTAACACCTGCCCCCGATTGCGAACCATATCAGTCCAAACACAGACAATAGACAAGCAAGACATCCAACATAGAATGCCCACTCAGATCACACCCTGACCAATCAAAACATAGAAACATACAAAGTAAACTATGGCCAGGGCGTGACAGTACCCCCCCAAGGTGCGGACTCCGGATTCAAAAACCTGAACCTATCGGGGAGGGTCTGGGTGGGCATCTGTCCGCGGTTGCGGCTCTGGTGCTGGACGTGGCCCCCACTTCACCGCAGTCTTCCCCCACCTTGTCCGCTTCCGTGACCTCCCAGCCACGGCAACAGCACAGGACAGAGCGGCAGCTCGGGACAGAGGGGCAGCTCGGGACAGAGGGTGGCTCTTCAGGCTCTGGCAGCAGCGCCGGACAGGCGGGAGACCCCGGCAGCAGCGCCGGACAGGCGGGAGACCCCGGCAGCAGCGCCGGACAGGCGGGAGACCCCGGCAGCAGCGCCGGACAGGCGGGAGACCCGGGCAGCAGCGCCGGACAGGCGGGAGACCCGGGCAGCAGCGCCGGACAGGCGGGAGACTCCGGCAGCAACGCCGGACAGGCGGGAGACTCCGGCAGCAACGCCGGACAGGCGGGAGACTCCGACAGCAACGCCGGACAGGCGGGAGACTCCGGCAGCACAGGAGAGGAGGAAGGCTCTGGCAGATCCTGGCTGACTGGCGGATCTGGAAGAATCTGGCTGACTGGCGGATCTGGAAGAGTCTGGCAGACTGACGGTTCCAGCAGATCCTGGCTGACTGGCGGATCTGGAAGAGTCTGGCTGACTGGCGGATCTGGAAGAGTCTGGCTGACTGGCGGATCTGGAAGAGTCTGGCTGACTGGCGGATCTGGAAGAGTCTGGTTGACTGGCTGATCTGGAAGAGTCTGGCTGACTGGCAGATCTGGAAGAGTCTGGCTGATTAGCAGATCTGGAAGAGTCTGGCTGACTGGCAGATCTGGAAGAGTCTGGCTGACTGGCAGATCTGGAAGAGTCTGGTTGACTGGCAGATCTGGAAGAGTCTGGCTGACTGGCAGATCTGGAAGAGTCTGGTTGACTGGCAGATCTGGAAGAGTCTGGCTGACTGGCGGATCTGGAAGAGTCTGGCTGACTGGCAGATCTGGAAGAGTCTGGCTGACTGGCGGATCCTGGCAGACTGACGGCTCTGGCTGCTCCATGCTGACTGGCAGCTCTGGCTGCTTCATGCGGACTGGCGGCTCTGGCTGCTCCATGCTGACTGGCGGCTCTGGCTGCTCCATGCAGATTGGCAGCTCTGGTTGCTTCTTGGAGACTGGCAGCTCTGGCTGCTCCATGCAGACTGGCAGCTCTGGCAGCTCCTTGCAGACTGGCAGCTCCTTGCAGACTGACAGCTCCTTGCAGACTGGCAGCTCCTTGCAGACTGGCAGCTCCTTGCAGACTGGCAGCTCATTGCAGACTGGCAGCTCCATGCAGACTGGCAGCTCCGGCTGCTCCATGCAGCCTGGCAGCTCTGGCTGCTCCATGCAGACTGACAGCTCTGGCTGCTCCATGCAGACTGACACCTCTGGCTGCTCCATGCAGACTGGCAGCTCTGGCTGCTCCATGCAGACTGGCAGCTCTGGCTGCTTCATGCAGACTGGCAGCTCTGGCAGCTCCTTGCAGACTGGCAGCTCCTTGCAGACTGACAGCTCCTTGCAGACTGGCAGCTCCTTGCAGACTGGCAGCTCCTTGCAGACTGGCAGCTCCATGCAGACTGGCAGCTCTGACTGCTCCATACAGGCTGGCAGCTCTGGCTGCACTAAACAGGCAGGATACTCCGGCAACGCTGTAGAGGCGGAAGGCTCTGGCAGCGCTAAACAGGTGGGAGACTCCAGCAGCGCAGGAGAGGAGGAAGGCTCTGGCTGCGCTGAACAGGCGGGAGACTCTGGCAGCGCAGGAGAGGAGGAAGGCTCCGGCAGCGCTGGAGAGGCGAGGCGCACTGTGGGCCTGATGAGTGGTGCTGGCACTGGTGGTACTGGGCCGAGGACACGCACAGGAAGCCTGGTGCGGGGAGCTGCCATCGGAGGGCTGGTGTGTGGAGGTGGCACAGGATGGGCTAGACCGTGAAGGCGTACTGGAGATCTTGAGAGCAGTGCTGCCACAGGACATGCAAGGCTAGGGAGGTGCACAGGAGGCCTGGTGTGTGAGGCTGGCACCAACTTCACCAGCTGACTAGCACACACCTCAGGACGAGTATGGAGCGCTGACCCAGGTGCCATCAAATCCCCGACACTCTCCGTCGGGTGAATTCCATATTTAAAGCACCAACACAGCAACTCCCTCATTACTCTCTCCTCCAATTTCCCCATTAACTCCTTCACAGTCTCTGTTTCGCTCACCTCCAACACCGGCTCTGGTTCTGGTCTCCTCCTTGGCTCCTCACGATAAACAAGGAGAGTGGGCTCAGGTCTGACTCCTGACTCAGCCACACTCTCCCTGAGCCTCCCCCCCCCCCAATAAATGTTTGGGGCTGACTCTCGGGCTTCCATCCGCTTCGCCGTGCTGCCTCCTCCTCAACACCTGCCCCTCATTGCGAACCATATCAGGCCAAACACAGAAATAGACAAACAAGACATCCAACATAGAATGCCCACTCAGATCACACCCTGACCAATCAAAACATAGAAACATACAAAGTAAACTATGGCCAGGGCGTGACACAACCTCACTAATACTCTTGTGGCTGAATGGAAGCAAGTCTCCACAGCAATGTTCCAACATCTAGTGGAAAGCCTGAGTGGAGTGGAGGCTGTTATAGCAGCAAACAGGGGACCAACTCTATATTAATGACCATGATTTTGGAATGAGATGTTTGATGAGCATGTGTCCACATACTTCCGGTCATGTAGTGTAAGAAAGATCAGGAAATATTTTTTATTTGATTTATTTTACAAAAAAATAATTAACCCCTTATTTTTCTTAATTAACCATTTGTTTTTGGCACGAAACAGTCTCCATATGCAGTATACTTCCATTCATTTTTTCAACTGTACCGGTCTATTTGTTTGTCATTTTCTAATTTAAATTTTTTTTTAAAGGAAAAAAATCTATATTTATTTTTTACATAGACATGATCCTACATATCCCAGCTTGGATAGAAAGTTTATTAATTCCAAATAATACTGTCAGTCCACCATCAAAACTCTAGCTTACTATGGATTGTTTCATCACTATCTATAGCTACACTGAACAAATATAAATATGCAACATGTCAAGTGTTGGTGCCATGTTTCATGAGCTGAAATGAAAGATTCCAGAAATGTTCCATATGCACAAAAATCTTATTTATCTCAAATTTTGTGCACAAATTTGTTCACATCTCTCTTAGTGAGCATTTCTCTTCTGCCAATATAATCCATTCACCTGACAGGTGAGGCATATCAATAAACTGATTAAACATCATGATCATTACACAATGCCACAGATGTCTCAAGTTCTGAGGGTGTATATAGGGTGTATGTAATTGGCACACTGACTGCAGGAATGTCCACCAGATCTGTTACCAGAGAAGTTAATGTTTCTACCATAAGCTGCCTCCAGTACGTCTGGCAGTACGTCCAACCGGTATCACAACTGCAGACAGTGTATATGGCCTTGTGAGTGGAGGCTGGTATAGTAGCAAACGTGGGTCACAACTTTACGTGCTGCTGTACGGTTTGATGCTAACCTTACTTTGCTACCTGCCAACTTTACGGTTTTTATTTTTAATTACCGTTTATATTTTTTGTTTTTTTGTCAACTTTCTTCATTCAACTTTTTCATCCCGGACACATTATCTGCAAGTCAGTACCTCCTCCAGCCGAAGCTAAGTAATAACATTAACATGATGCCTTCTAATTGCAGTCGCTGTACTCATAATATACAGGAGAACGATCGCCTTATGGTGAAGATAGCTGTGCTGCAAACCCAGCTTCAGACGCAATCGTTAGGCAAGGGTAATTTAGGTGTAGGAAAGGATGAAACAGCGTCTGTGTCACCAGTAAGTACATATAGTAGTTTAAATCCCCTCGCACAGTCCCCGCAGCTGGACAATTTTCTCATGGCTTCTGGAAGGAAATGCTGTAGGAATGCTCAACTGTTGTCGCTCATTCAGCCAACAGAAACTTTCAACCGGTTCTCCCCATTTAGAAACCGGTCAGAGTCAGAGGCCTAGCCTTCTCTGGTCTCTACTCCTCCCGTTACAGGGTCTGAGAGCCTCCCACCAGTAGCTCTGACAAATTGAAAACCCTAGTCATTGGCCACTCCATTAACCGCAGTATTAGACATAAAACAAATCATCCAGCGAACATACACTGTTTACCAGGGGGCAGGGCTACTGACAATAAGGCTAATCTGAAGATGGTGCTGGCTAAAGCTAAAACTGCAGAGTGTAGAGCGTATAGAGATATTGTTATCCACGTCGGCACCAACGATGTTAGAATGAAACAGTCAGAGGTCACCAAGCGCAACATAGCTTCAGCATGTAAAACAGCTAGAAAGATGTGTCGGCATTGAGTAATTGTCTCTGGCCTCCTCCCAGTTATGGGGAGTGATGAGGTCTACAGCAGAGTCTCACAACTCCATCACCCCTCCCAAAATATATAATTTGAAGATAAGTGACCAAGCCTGGCCTGTTGAGGAGTGACGGACTCCATCCTAGCTGGAGGAGTGCTCTCATCTTATCTAGACAGGGCTCTAACTCCCCTAGCTCCACAATGAGATAAGGTGCAGGCCAGGCAACAGGTTGTTAGCCAGCCTACCAGCTTAGTGGAGCCTGCCACTAGCAGAGTCAGTGTAGTCAGCTCAGCTATTCCCATTGAGACCATGTCTGTGCCTCGATCTAGGTTGGGCAAAATTAAACATGGCAGTGTTCGCCTTAGCAATGTCACTGGAATAAAGCCATTATTGAAAGACATTGTGATATCTCACATCTCAAAATAGGGCTACTTAATGTTAGATCCCTCATTTCCAAGGCTGTTACAGTCAATGAACTAATCACTGATCATAATCTTGATGTGATTGGCCTGATTGAAACATGGCCTAAGCCTGATGAATTCACTGTGTTAAATGAGGCCTCTCCTCCTGGCTACACTAGTGACCATATCCCCCGCGCATCCCGCAAAGGTGGAGGTATTGCTAATATAGCCAATGTAAAATTGCTAGCTAGTTAGCGGTGGTGCATGCTAGTGGCGTTTCAATCGGTGACGTCACTTGCTCTGAGACCATGAAGTAGTGGTTCCCCTTGCTCTGCAAGGGCCGTGGCATTTGTGGAGCGATGGGTAACAATGCTTTGTGGGTAACGATGCTTCGTGGGTTACTGTTGTTGATGTGTGCAGAGGGTCCCTGGTTCGCACCCGGGTAGGGGATTAAAGTTATACTGTTACATTGGTGCCGTGACCTGGATCACTGGTTGCTGCGGAAAGAGGAGGAGGTCAAAAGGGGGGTGAGTGTAGCCGATGTGAAATTGCTAGCTAGTTAGCGGTGGTGCGCGTTAGTGGTGTTTCAATTGGTGACGTCACTTGCTCTGAGACCTTGAAGTAGTGGTTCCCCTTGCAAGGGCCACTGCTTTTGTGGAGTGATGGGTAATGATGCTTCGTGGCCTACTGTTGTCGATGTGTGCAAAGGGTCCCTGGTTCGGGAACGGATTAAAGTTATACTGTTACACTAACATTTATATTTTCTTGTTGTTTTTTACAGATAGACAGGGGCACACTCCAACACTTAGACATAATTTACAAAGAAGCATTTGTGTTTAGTGAGTTCACAAGATCGGAGGCAGTAGGGATGACCAGGGATGTTCTCTTGATAAGTGCATGAATTGCACCATTTTCCTGTCCTGCTAAGCATTCAAAATGTAACAAGTACTTTTGGGTGTGAAGGAAAATGTACAGAGTAAAAATGTTGTGGAGTAAAAGTAAAAGTTGTCAAAAATATAAAAATAGTAAAGTGAAGTACAGATACGCAAAAGAAACTAGCCTACTTAAAGTACTTTACACCACTGGTCAAGAAATACCAGAGATAAGGGACTGTTGATCATGCAAACACATAACTCAAAAACCGGTTCACCAGTATGAAGAAAATAGCAAAGAACTATTGTCCTCTAATGATGATCTGTTAGCATTTATTGGCTGTCCAGTATCCAAACGGTCTGTCCCAGAGATTCCTATATATACAGCTCATCTCTTTCAACAACGTGTTCAGGCCGGCAATTTCAGAAGATGGGAGAGGATCTATTAAAGATGTTGCAGGGCTGCTGTATTTGAATCACCACTCCCTTCTGCCCAGTTTACTTGATGTTGTTAGGGCAATAAAGCTGTTTTTAACCATCCATGTAACTGTCACTTCTAGCCTAGAATGAAATGCTTCTCGGTCTGATATGCGCTCTTGAACACTTGAGTAAGCTCCACTTTGCACTGGCGCCGTCTTAGCCTTTTGACCATGGCATTTGTTAGCTGATATACCCTTATTTGAAATGAGTTCCATTATTTATTTTTCACAGGCAGAGACACTTTCATCAGTCATATTCTTGAAACCCAAGAAACAAATGCTTAGCTTTCTAGTACATATGGAAATTATATGGTTAATGAATGACTTTTTAGAGGGTTACTGAAAAAAATATTTATTCAATGTAAAAACATTGACATACAGTAGATGACAGGCCCATGACACCCCAGAGCTCGTGGACCACTGGCGGGGGCTGTGGGGGTGTCCGGTAAGCCAGTGCAAATGAGTCCATGCATCAGGCTATTGTAAAAAGTTTTAAAAAAATATTTTTTTTTTAAAGAGGAGTCGAACATGCTGACCACACTGCTCACACGCGTGCGTCCGCATGCGTCATCGCACGCATGTTGATTTTGTCCACCCACACCAGACATGATCAGGACACACAGGTTTAAATATCAAAACGAACTCTGAACCAAGTATATTAATTTGGGGACAGGTCGAAAAGCATTAACATTCATGGCAATTTAGCTAGGGGTTGTTATTTACCTGAAATGCACAGTCCTCTACTCTGACAATTAATACACAGATAAAAGGGTAAACCATTTTTTTTACCTAGTAATTTCTCCTCCTTCAGGGTTCTTCTTCTTCTATGGACTTTATATGGTGGTTGGCAACCAACTTCAAGGTGCATTACCACCTCCACCTGGACTGGAGTGTGGACCTCAGTTCATTAGCAGAGGCGGGGCAAGGAAGTCGCTCCGTGAGTGATGAATGGTATTTCTGACTGCTCATCTCAGCTCACATACTCTGCATATGACTGACAATCCCAAAATCTCCACGGTGCCTGAAAAGAAAACACCAGGGGGCGCCATAGATCAATGGTTCACACTATGCCTACAAGTGAAAAAAGCACTTGGAGCCTGAGCCACACCCTATGTTGGCATGTCATAAACTCCTCAAGAGTATTTTATTACAGCCAGGAATTTAAAGATAAAACATGTACATCCAGTGCATCAGAAGTACAGAACTAGACAGAGGGAACAGAGGACTGGGTGATCGTCTTTAATCAGGTCAACATCATTCCTGTTCCCAAGAACTCTAAGGCTTCTTTCCACAATGACTACCTCCCTGTATCACTTACATCTGTAATCATGAAGTGCTTTGAAAGGCTTGTTATGACACACATAAACTCCATCATCCCAGACCCACTCCAATTTGCATACCACCCCAACAGATCCACAAATAACGCAATTTCAATTGCACTCCACACTGCCCTCACCCACCTACATAAGAGGAAAACCTATGTGAGAATGCTGTATATTGACTACAGCTCAGCATTCAGCACCATTGTCCTCTCCAAGCTCGTCACCAAGGTCAGGACCCTGTGAGTGAACACCTCCCTCTGCAACTGGATCCTGGACCTTCTGACAGGCCGACCACAGGAGGTGAGGGTAGGCAACATCACCTCCATGACGCTGACCCTCAACAAGTGGGCGACACAGGGGTGTGTGCTTAGTCCCATCCTGTATTCCCTGTTCACCCACAACTGCATGTCCATGCATGACTCCAACACCATCATCAAATTCCAAGATGGCGTAGCAGTTCAGGTGCCTTTGTCTTCGTCTTGTCGTGTCCCGTGTATATACCTTTTTTCCCTTCATATATATATTTAGTATATATATATATATATATATATATATATATATATATATATATATATATATATATATATATTTATTTTAACCTCAGTTTCAACATACTCTTCTGCAACCCACCTCACCCAATGTGGTATGAATCTGCTATTTTCTATACTCTAGAAACGAAACCCCCAACAGAAGTTTGCCAGCTAACTAGCTACTAGCTAATGGTCAGTTAGCCATGGCTAGTGGTCATCAGCTAACCTTAGCTTGGTCAAACTCTGCCAGTCTGCACAGCGTGTTTCAACCCAGAGCATACCGGACTGCTCTTTCTCCACATCTCCGGTTTCCTACAGCAAGCACAACCTTTTTACCTGGATCATCGCAGCCAGCTAGCTGCTATCCGAGTGGCTACCCCCTGACTAACGTCTCTGTCCAGAAGCAAGCACCAGTGAGCCTGGAACTATCCTCGTGCTAGGCCCACCCCCGGCAAGCTGAAGAGGTTCATCAGCCTCTCCTTGGGCTACAATACCTATTTTTCTAATTGGCCTGGACCCTTTTACTGCCTACACAGAGCCCTGCCAATCCAACATGACTGGTCTGCCGACATAACCGTCCGCGGGGGCTACAACAGACTTCTTCCATCGCGACGTCCCCCCTAAGGTCCTTCTGATAGCTTGTTATCCCCAGCCCGCTAGCTGTCTGAATAGCCGTGTCTCCAGCTCGCCTAGCCTCCAACTGGTCCCTATGATCACTCGGTTACGCATGCCTCTCCCTAATGTCAATATGTCTTGTCCATTGCAGTTTGGGTTAGTGATTATTGTCCTATTTGACTGTAGAAACTCCAGCCCTGCTCAATATGCTTTAGCTAGCCCTATTGTTTCACCTCCCACACATGCTGTGACCTCACCTGGTCTAAATGATGTCTCTGGAGACAAAACCTCTCTCATCGTCACTCAATGCCTAGGTTCACCTCCACTGTATTCACATCCTACCATACCTTTGTCTATACATTATGCCTTGAATCTATTTTTCCGCGCCAGAAACCTGTTCCTTTTACTCTCTGTTCCGAACACACGAGACGACCAGTTCTTATAGCCTTAGCAAAATTGAAACTTAGTTGAAGGTAACAGCGCTCACTGTTATCTCTGGTGGCTAGTTTCCATGTCATCTCCCGAAATCTCAGACATGGATGGACGTCAAATACTGACTTGTATCAAAGGTGACCTGGCGGGCATCTGTGACCTCTGATTTTGAGTGCTGTGGGGCGGCAGGTAGCTTAGTCGTAAAGAGCGTTGAGCCAGTATCCAAAAGGTCACTGGTTAGAATCCCCGAGCCGACTAGGTGAAAAATATGTCGATGTGCCCTTGAGCAAGGAACTTAATCCTAATTGCTCATGTAAGTCGTTCTGGATAATAGTGTCTTCTAAATGACTAAAATGTACAGTATGTGCCAGTGGGTGAGAAAGGGAGGGTAGGCTATTCAAGAAAGAAATAGGGCTTACAGAGTTCTATGTAGGAATATGACTCCTGAGAATTTACTTGATTTCCAAGGGAAGAGAGCTTTAGAGCGTAGGGTCATTAATTCTGTCAAGAGAAATACATGGAGACAGTTTTGCTCTACAATAGGCAGGGGTACTGAGGGGTACTGAGTTGGGGGATTATTGGTCTATGTTGAAGAAGATGACTGGAAGAAGCAAGTCCACTCTAATTCCAGTTTTGGTTGTGGGTGAAAACCTGGCCAAAACTAACCACATTTCCATCCAACCATGTGTGAAAAAAGTCACGACCGGGCTAATGGAAACATGAAATGCCGGTACAATTTTTTAAATGCCAATTTACAATTTGTTTGTTCGACATCTTTTGTGTCTGTAAAATAAATTATGCGACAAATAGTGGTGTAAACACATTTTTGCGCAAATATTGGTATAATAACCATCATATTGAAGTAAACTTGGAGTCACACTTGATGGTTTGTCAGTTTTTGTGACAAACCATCAGTAGTTGAAAATGCGATGAAAACCCATTTAACTTGTATTTTTCATTTGGTACATGGGAATTTAATGGCAAAGTTATTTTTACGTGCACTATGTCATCATGCACAGCTTTTATCCGCACAAAGTCAGTTTGATGGAAGCACATCTCTGGTGGGAAAATGCACATATTGTTTTAGGCAGATTTGAGAATATTTTCATGAAAACATGTTGCACATTGGATGAACAGAGCAAAGTACAGAGAGATCCTTGATGAAAACCTGCCCCAGAGTGCTCAGGATCTGAGACTGAGGCGAAGGTTCACCTTCCAACAGGACAACGACCCCAAGCACACATCCTGAAAATTGCTGTGCAGCGATGCTCCTCATTCAACCTGACAGAACTTGAGAGGATCTGCAGAGAAGAATTGGAGAAACTCCCCAAATACAGGTGTGCCAAGTTGTTGTGTCATAACCAAGAAGACTCCAGGCTGTAATCGCTGCCAACGGTGCTTCAATAAAGTACTGAGTAAGGGTCTGAATACTTATGCAAATGTGATATTTCCAGGTTTCTTCATAGACAATGAAGAAGACAATGCAGTTGGAGCTGGGACCCTCCCCGCCGACCCCGGACTGGGGACCCTCGCAGCGGCTCCGGACAGGAGGGCAACTCCGGCAGCTCCGGACAGGAGGGAGACTCCGGCAGCTCCGGACAGGAGGGAGACTCCGGCAGCTCCGGACAGGAGGGAGACTCCGGCAGCTCCGGACAGGAGGACAGGAGGGAGACTCCGGCAGCTCCGGACAGGAGGGGCAGCTCCGGACAGGAGGGAGACTCTGAGACTCTGGACAGCTCCGGACTCCGGAGGAGGGAGACTGGAGGGAGACTCCGGCAGCTCCGGACAGGAGGGAGACTCCGGCAGCTCCGGACAGGAGGGAGACTCCGGCAGCTCCGGACAGGAGGGAGACTCAGGCAGCTCCGGACTGGAGGGAGACTCTGCCAGCTCCGGGCTGGAGGGAGGGTAGTGCCCCAGTGCTTGCCGCCACTAACTTCGACAAACCTTTTAAGTTGGAGGTAGATGCTAGTATAGTGGGGGTGGGTGCGGTTCTCTTACAGGAAGATGAAGAGGGAGTGGATCGGCCCGTCAGTTTCTTCTCCCGCAAGTTCAACTCGTGTCAGTCAAGGTACTACACAATTGAACAAGAGACATTGCCTTTATTGCTAGCCTTACAGTTCTTTAAAGTATATGTGTGCTCCAGTGCCTTGCCTATACTTGTCTTCACGGACCATAATCCTTTAGTGTTTCTGAAGCAAATGTACAATCAGAACCGCCGCCTTATGAGGTGGGCTCTGATTGTACAAGGATATAATGTACAGATATGTGATTGCCGACGCTCTATCACGGTTTTAATAACTGGGGATGCATTGGTTTTTGTTATTGCAAACTGTTATTGCAAACTTTGCATGTTTTGTGGTGGGCGTGTTACGTTCCCAGTTTCTGTGTTATGGTTTGTGTATTTTAATGTATGCATTTCAGGAAATGGCTTCCTGAAATTCTCCCCGAGCAGCTTGGTCAGCCCCATTGATGATTGGAGAGCTGACCCCGTCCCCTCGTTAGGACGCAGCTGTCTTCAATTACCAACTCCTTCTGAAGCTATATAAGCCAGTTCTTTTGCTCAGTAGAATGAGGAGGCTGATGGCTATATTATATGTTGGTTGTTGCTGAGAGTGAGACATGCAGTTTTGGTATGTACTATGTTAGTTGGGAGCAGCTTTGGTATGTTCTGTGTTAGTTTGTTGCTTTGTCAGATATAGCTTCTTTAATAATGTCCTGAGTTTCTCAGCTTTTGTTGTGAAGTAGTTTGTATTATTGTGTTTCATTTGTACCCAGGGGGAAGGGGAAGGCACCTAGGGAATGCTTAGGCAAGAGGCCCGCAGGCATACATATACCCGTAGTATATTCACTGTCTATTCACACTCGGTAAGACGTGGGCGGACCACCCCCTGTATTTTGTTTAGGGCACCAGGTGGTGTTAAGTTAGGTAAGTAGTGGGAAGGCAGGTAAGGTAGGAGAGGGGGCTTTGATATTTACTTTCTTTGCTTTGGTTCCGTCCAGCCCCTTTTCCCCAAAATTACCGTGTGATGGAATAAATTCCTAGTAAACGGTAAATTCTCTTCCTTTTGTCATCCTTACTTGCACCTACAGTCCCATACCTCTTTCGCACCACAGGGAGTTGTGTTTTAGCAGGGTGTTGCGTTACCTCTTCCTAGAGGCGTGCGTAACACCTATATACTAGGCAGTGTCAGAGGAAGGCCCAAAAATGGTCAACTCCAGTCACCTCCAGACTGTTCTCTCTCGGACCAAAGGGCTCCTTAAAGCTTCTACCCCCAACTCATAATATGGCCGAACAATAAACAGCCACTATGTTTAATATATTTTTCTTCACTGTTGACGTTGAGACAGCTGTTTTACGGGAACTATTTAACGAAGCTGCCTGTTTCTCAAACTAGACATTCTAATGTACTTGTCCTCTTGCTCAGTTGTGCACTGGGGCCTACCACTCTTTCTATTCTGGTTAGAGCCAGTTTGCGCTGTTCTGTGAAGGGAGTAGTACATAGTTGTACAATATCTTCAGTTTCTTGGCATTTTCTCGCATGGAATTGCCTTCATTTCTTAGAACAAGAATAGACCCACGAGTTTCAGAAGAAAGTTCTTTGTTTCTGGCCATTTTGAGCCTGTAATTGAACCCACAAATGTTGATGCTACCGATACTCAACTAGTCTAAAGAAGGCCAGTTTTATTGCTTCTTTAATCAGCACGACAGTTTTCACCTGTAACTTAATTGCAAAAGGGTTTTCGAATGATCAATTAGCCTTTTAAAATGATTTGGATTACCTAACACAACATGCCATTGGAACACAGGAGTGATGGTTGCTGATAATGGGCCTCTGTACACCTATGTAGATATGCCATTTAAAAAAATCAGCCGTTTCCAGCTACAATAGTCATTTACAACGTCTACACTGTATTTCTGATCAATTTGATGTTATTTTAATGGACCAAAAAAATGTCTTCTTTCAAAAAACATGGACATTCCTAAGTGACCCCAAACTTTTAAACAGTAGGCAAGTCAGTTAAGAACAAATCCTTATTTTCAATGACGGCCTAGGAACAGTGGGTTAACTGCCTTGACCAGGGACAGAACGACAGATTTTTACCTTGTCAGCACCAGCTCAGGGATTCAATCTTGCAACCTTTCGGTTACAAGTCCAATGATCAAACCACTAGGCTGCCTGCCGCCCCATGTTACCCCACTCTTCCAAGGCACCTGTAAGTTCTAGGACATTTCTGGGGGGAATGGCCCTAGCCCTCACCTTCAGATCCAACAAGTCCCAGACACGCTCAATCCCATTGATTGAACACTGACATTCCTGTCTTGCAGGCAATCACGCACAGAACGAGCAGTATGGCTTGTGGCATTGTCATGTCAGGATGAGCCTGCAGGAAGGGTACCACATGAGGGAGGAGGATGTCTTCCCTGTAACGCAGAGCGTTGAGATTGCCTGCAACGACAACAAGCTCAGTCCGATGATGCTGTGTCACACCACCCCAGACCATGATGGAACCTCCAAATCGATCCCGCTCCAGAGTACAGGCCTCGGTGTAATGCTCATTCCTTCGTCGATAAACCCGACTCCGACCATCACCCCTGGTGAGACAAAACCGTGACTCGTCAGGGAAAAGCACTTTTTGCCAGTCCTGTCTGGTCCAGCGATGGTGGGTTTGTGAGGTGATGTCTGGTGAGGACCTGCCTTACAACAGACCTACAAGCCCTCAGTCCTCTCTCAGCCTATTGCGGACAGTCTGAGCACTGATGGCGGGATTGTGCGTTCCTTGTGTAACTCGGGCAGTTGTTGCCATCCTGTACCTGTCCCGCAGGTGTGATGTTCGGATGTACCGATGCTGTGCAGGTGTTACAGTGGTCTGCCACTGCAAGGACGATCAGCTGTCCGTCCTGTCTCCCTATCGCGCCGTCTGTAGCGTCTCACAGTACGGACATTGCAATTTATTGCCCTGGCCACATCTGCAGTCCTCATGCCGCCCAAGGCACATTCACGCAGATGAGCAGGGACCCTGGGTATCTTTCTTTTAGTGTTTTTCAAAGTCATTAGAAAGGCCCACAGTTTTCATAACTGTGACCTTAATTGCCTACTGTCTGTAAGCTGTTAGTGTCTTAACGACTGTTCCACAGTTGCATGTTCCTTAATTGTTTATGGTTCATTGAACAAGCATGGGAAACAGTGTAAAAACCCTTTACAATAAAGATCTGTCAAGATATTTTGATTTTTACGAATGATCTTTGAAAGACAGGGTCCTGAGAAATTGACATTTCTTTTTTTGCTGAGTTTATATGTACATTTTAAACTGCGTGGTTTGAGTCCTGAATCCTGATTGGCTGACAGCCGTGGTATAACAGACTGCATACCACGGGTATGACAATGCATTTATTTCGTGCCTTATTGCATAAATATACATTACATGGCCATAAGTTTGTGGAAACCCCTTCAAATTAGTGGATTCGGCTATTTATTTAGTTGTTGACAGGTGTATGAAATCGAGCACAGAGCAGTGCAATCTCCATAGACAAACATTGGCAGTAGAATGGCCCGTACTGAAGAGCTCTTTGACTTTCAAAGTGGCACTGTCATAGGATGCCACCTTTCCAACAAGTCAGTTCATCAAATTTCTGCTCTGCTAGAGCTGCACCAGTCAACCACACAAGCTCACAGAATCGAGTGCTGAAAAATTATGTGTCCTCGATTGCAACACTCGCTATCGATTTCCAAACTGCCTCTGGAAGCAATGTCGGCCACACACAAGCCTAAGATCACCATGCGCAATGCCAAGAGCCAGCTTGAGTGGTGTAAAGCTCAACGGCATTGGACTCTGGAGCCGCGGAAACGCGTTCTCTGGAGTGATGAATCACGCTTCACCATCTGGCGATTGCCAGGAGAATGCTACCTGCCCTAATGCATGGTGCATACTGTAAAGTTTGGGGGAGGAGGAATATTGGTCTGGGGCTATTTTTTTAAGGTTTGGGCTAGGCCCAATAGTTCAAGTGAAGGGAAATCTTAACACTACAGCATACAATGACATTCTAGACGATTCTGCTCTTCCAACTTTGTGGCAACAGTTTGGAGAAGGCCCTTTCCTGTTTCAGCATTACAATTCCCTCCAGCACAAAGCGAGGTTCATACAGAAACGTTTTTTTGAGATTGGTGTCGAAGAACTTGACTGGCCTGCATAGAGCCCTCTCCTCAACCCCATCTAACACCTTTGGATGAATTGGAACGCAGACTGCGAACCAGGCCTAACCGCCCAACATCAGTGCCCGACCTCACCAATGCTCTTCTGGCTGAATGGAAGCAAGTCTATGGAGCGAGATACCTGCCAAAAGGTTGAATTTACAGTACCAGTCAAAAGTTTGGACACACCTACTCATTCCACGGTTTTCTTTATTTTTACTATTTTCTACATTGTAGAGTAATAGTGAAGACATCAAAACTATGAAATAACATATATGGAATCATATAGTAACCAAAAAAGTGTGAAACAAAGCTAAATATATTTTCGATTTTTGATTCTTCAAAGTAGCCACCCTTTGCCTTGACAGCTTTGCACACTCTTGGAATTCCCTCAACCAGCTTCACCTGGAATGCTTTCCCAACAGTCTTGAAGGAGTTCCCACATATGCAGAGCACTTGTTGGCTGCTTTTCCTTCACTTTTCCTTTCAATTCAACATTTCCCAAGAAATCTCAATTGTGTTGAGGTCGGGTGATAGTTGAGGCCAGGCCATCTGATGCAGCACTCCATCACTCTCCTTCTTGGTCAAATAGCCCTTACACCAGCTGGAGGTGTGTTGGGTCATTGTCCTGTTGAAAAACAAATGATGGTCCCACTAAGCGCAAACCAGATGGGATGGCGTATTGCTGCAGAATGCTGATTAAGTGTGCCTTGAATTCTAAATAAATCACAGACAGTGTCACCAGCAAAGCACCCCGAAACCATCACATCTCTTCATCCATGCTTCACAGTGGAAAACACACATGCGGAGATCACCAGATAACTTACTCTGCGTTTCACAAAGACACGGCAGTTGGAACCAAAAATTTGACCAAAGGACAGATTTCCACCGTTCATTGCTCATGTTTTTTGGCCCAAGCAAGTCTATTCTTCTTATTAGTGGTTTCTTTACAGCAATTCGACAATGAAGAGCTGATTCACACAGTCTCCTCTGAACAGTTGATGTTGAGATGCGTCTGTTACTTGAACTCTGAAGCATTTATTTGGGCTGCAATTTTTGAGGCTGGCAACTCTAATGAACTTATCCTCTGCAGCAGAGGTAAATCTGGGTCTTCCTTTCCTGTGGCGGTCCTTATGAGAACCAATTTCATCATAGCGCTTGATGGTTTTGCGACTGCATTTCTTGACATTTTCCGCATTGACTGACCTGCATGTCTTAAAGTAATGATGGACTGTCGATTCTTTGCTTATTTGAGCTGTTCTTGCCATAAATATGGACTTGGTCTTTTACCAAATAGGGCTATCTTCTGTATACCACCCCTACCTTATATCACAACACAACTGATTGGCTCAAACGCATTAAGGAAAGAAATTCCACAAATGAACTTAACAAAGCACACCTGTTAATTGAAATGCATTCCAGGTGATTACCTCATGAAGCTGGTTGAAAGAATGCCAAGAGTGTGCAAAGCTATCATCAAGGTAAAGGGTGGCTATTTTGAAGAATCTAAAATATATTTAGATTTGTTTAACAATTTTTTTGGTTACTACATGATTCCATATGTGTTATTTCATAGTTTTGATGTCTTCACTATTATTCTACAGTGTAGAAAAGAGTAAAAATAAAGATAAAGGATTGAATGAGTAGGTGTGTAAACTTTTGACTGACTGTCTGAATATTGTTTATATTTATAAAGCCTTTATAAATCGTTTTTACTTTACCTTAATGTAAACATGGTGAATATCCAAATGATCTATTATTGCCATTGTCTATAAATACATTTGAATTCTGTTCTTCTCTTTTTCAAATAATGTTACAAGAGAGGACCTATGGAAATGTGCAGATCAACAACTGGCAATACCCAAAATGGGAATACCAGCCAATCAAAGAAGAGATTAATTGAATGAGTTTGGGACTGGGCGTTTCTTTGTGAAATCTCGTGTCCCAGGCAGAGAAAGTAAAAGGATGAGTTTGAGATATTGAAAAAGGCAGAAATGTCTCCGTCTAGAATTGAAATATCTAGCAAGTAAGGCTGACTGCAAAGGAGTTTCTACCCCGAAGTGATCTGGCGAAGAGCAAACTGTGAGAGCAAATTTGCACTAATGCAACGAAGCTTGAGTGAGTAATATTGCGTTTGACGATAAACTGTTCCATGTTGCGTGGGAAAATAACTTGCCAGCTGTTCTGTCCTCATGGCAACAGTTGGTTAATAAATTAAGTTTTCTAAATCCGCTCACATCTCTTTAGCAAATTAACAAAATATATGGGAATAATAGCTGTACTTTTCAATATGCAAGGTTAGCTGTAGTGAGCTAGCACGGTTGCGAAGGAATACAGACCCCCTTCTTGAGCTCGAGCCAAGTGTTTTGACACGGAGCTTGTCACTGACAGCGCGAGGCAACTGGGTAAATATTTGCAAACTAACCTCTTCTTATTTTGGGGGCTTTGCATTGTTTGGAATAAGGACATCAACATCAGAAACTATACATGTTATGGTAGCTAGGTCTTTTCTTTATTGACGTAATAGTGAAGCTAGCGAGCTAGCTCGGCTCGCTCTGAACTAAGCAACTTCAAGTTTTAGCACGCGACGTTGATAATAAAATGACTAATGATTGCAATCTGTAGAATCTGAATCACCATTGCTGTATTTTGCTCCTTTGTATCATTGCTAGATTATGCCAAATGTTTATTGGTTTTGTCTCTGGCGTAGTAAGTACTGTAGCTAGGATGATGTCACTTGTAGCCGCTCTGGGTGACAGTTGTTTGAAATGTAAACACATCAGTATTTGCACCATGTTTTTTTTTAAATGTATCTTTTTTTTATTTTTTATTTTACCTTTATTTAACTAGGCAAGTCTAGGAACAGTGGGTTAACTGCCTTGTTCAGGGGCAGAACGACAGATTTTTTAAAATCTTGTCAGCTCGGGATTCGGTTACAAATCCAACGCTCTAACCACTAGGCTACCTGCCGCCCGTAAATAGTAGTAGTATTTAGATCAAACAAAAAAAGTGATTGATTGTACAGTATCGGGATTATAGGTAACACTTTAGCTCTCATACCTGTGTAATAACACTGTAATAGCATTGTTACATCATATTTTAGTCAGGTGACAGACAGGGTGAGTGTGTGTGGTCTGAGGTCTTAAGGGCCAAGGGTCATAGGCTACTGATGCTGATCTTCTTGCACATGTACAATCAAATAGTGGGTGGACAAACCCCCAGGCCCAGCCATCACCATGTGGTTTGTGGTCTGCTGCAGGGGGTGGAGACTAGGCCAAACCAGGGGATGCTGGCAGGGCTGTGGTCTGACTGCGGCTGCTCAGATCACCTTTCCTGTCTTCACCATATGGCTCGGAAGCTAAAGCCGAGTCCGATTCCTGTGGATTCTGGTTAGTCTCCAGTATTGATATGGTGTCCCCTTCCAGTATATTTCCAACTGGATCACAGAGACTCTAAGAGTGCTTCACCCTTGGCTCATCTCAACTTCTTGGTTTTAACACTGCCAACTGAAATGCACCCAGCTCTATATCTGTGTGTACTGTACTGACACTGTACTGACTACTGTTACATAGCTAGTACTGTAGTAATTGCATTGTAATTGCACAGTAAGGAAGTAGGGCAGCTTTTGTTATTGGAATAAAGTACTAGGCCTAAGCGACTGTACTTGCTGATTGAGACAACATTTCCTGCTGAGCTGTTGAGTAACCTAAAGTCAGGTTATGAATTTCTGTGTGTTTCCATATTTCAGGAGGAGAAGTCAAATCAAAGTTTATTTGTCACGTGCGCTGAATACAACAGGTGTAGTAGACCTTACAGTGAAATGCATACTTTACAGGCTCTAACCAATAGTGCGAAAAAAGGTGTGTGTGTGTGGGTAAGTAAAGAAAAAACAAACAGTAAACAGACATTTGAAAATAACAGTGCAAGGTGATATACAGTAGAGGTCGACCGATTATGATTTTTCAACGCCGATACCGATTATTGGAGGACCAAAAAACCGCTACCGATTAATCGGCCAATTTTTATTTTTTATTTGGAATAATGACAATTACAACAATACTGAATTAACACTTATTTTAACTTAATATAAAACATCAATAAAATCAATTTAGTCTCAAATAAATAATGAAACATGTTCAATTTGGTTTAAATAATGCAAAAACAAAGTGTTGGAGAAGAAAGTAATATGTGCCATGTAAAAATGTGTGCCATGTAAAATAGCTAACCTTTAAGTTCCTTGCTCAGAACATGAGAACATATGAAAGTTGGTGGTTCCTTTTAACATGAGACTTCAATATTCCAAGGTAAGAGGTTTTTTAGGTTGTAGTTAATATAGTATTTATAGGACAATTTCTCTCTATACCATTTGTATTTCATATACCTTTGACTATTGGATGTTCTTATAGGCACTATAGTATTGCCAGTGTAACAGTATAGCTTCCGTCCCCCTCCTCGCCCCTACCTGGGCTCGAACCAGGAACACATCGACAACAGCCACACTCGACGCATCGTTACCCATCGCTCCACAAAAGCCGCGGCTCTTGCAGCGCAAGGGGAATAACTACTACAAATCTAAAAGCGAGTGACGTTTGAAACAGTATTAGCGCACACCCAGCTAACCATTTCACATTGGTTACACCAGCAATTAGGCTGATAGGCTTGAAGTCATAAACAGCTCTGTGCTTGCGAAGAGTTGCTGGCAAAACGCACGAAAGTGCTGTTTGAATGAATGATTACGGGCCTGCTGCTGCTCAGTAAGACTGCTCTATCAAATCAGACTTAATTATAACATAATAACACGCAGAAATACGAGCCTTTGGTCATTAAAATGATCAAATCCGGAATCTATAATTTCGAAAACAAAACGTTTATTTCAGTGAAATATGGAACCGTTTGGTATTTTATCTAACGGGTGGCATCCCTAAGTCTAAATATTCTTGTTACATTGCACAACCTTCAATGTATGTCATAATTACGTAAAATTCTGGCAAATTAGTTTGCAATGAGCCAGGCAGCCCAAACTGTTGCATATACCCTGACTGCATGCAATGAACGCAAGAGAAATGACACAATTTCACCTGGTTAATATTGCCTGCTAAACTGGATTACTAGTGATAATGATTGATTGTTTTTTATAAGATAAGTTTAATGCTAGCTAGCAATTTACCTTGGCTTCTACTGCATTCACGTAACAGGCAGGCTACTCGTGGTATCAGGCATAGGTGTATAGGTGGCAGGGAAGTCAGGCGCAGGAGAGTCAAACGGAGTGTAAAATGGAGTCTTTTAATAAAGTCCACGTAGTATGCTCCATAACACTAAAATGTAAATAAACAATCAAACATGGGTACGAGGACCCGACGCGCACCTATACAACATCAAACTACACTGACAATAAAACAATCTCTGACAAAGACATGAGCGGAAACAGAGGGTTAAATACACAACAGGTAATGAATGGGATTGAAAACAGGTGTGTGGGAAGACAAGACAAAACCAATGGAAAATGAAAAATGGATCAATGATGGCTAGAAGACCGGTGACGTCGAACGCCGAGCACCGCCCGTACAAGGAGAGGCAACGACTTCGGCAGAAGTCGTGACAGTACCCCCCCTCACGCGCGGCTCCAGCAGTGCGTCGACACCGGCCTCGGGGACGACCCGGAGGGCTAGGTGCAGGGCGGTCCGGATGGAGACGGTGGAATTCTGATAACATGGAAGGATCTAACACGTCCTCCACCGGAACCCAGCATCTCTCCTCCGGCCCGTACCCCTCCCAGTCCACGTGGTACTGAAGGCCCCTCGCCCGACGTCTTGAATCCAAAATGGATCGAACAGAGTACGCCGGAACCCCCTCAATGTCTAGAGGAGGCGGAGGAACATCACGCACTTCAGCCTCCTGGAGCTGGCCAGCTACCATCGGCCTGAGGAGAGACACATGGAACGAGGGGTTAATACGGTAATTAGTGGGCAGTTGTAACCTATAACATACCTCGTTCACTCTCCTCAGGACTTTAAACGGCCCCACAAACCACAGACCCAGCTTCCGGCAGAGCAGGCAAAGCGGCAGGTTTCGGGTCGAGAGCCAGACCCTGTCCCCTGGTGCGAACACTGGGGCCTCACTGCGGCGACGGTCGGCGCCAATTTTCTGGCGCCTTATGGCACGCTGAAGGTGGACGTGGGCTGCCTCCCAGGTTTCCTCAGCGTGCCGAAACCAATTTTCCACCGCAGGGGCCTCGGTCTGGCTCTGATGCCAAAGAGCCAGAACCGGCTGATACCCTAATATACATTGAAAAAGAGTAAGGTTAGTGGAGGAGTGACGTAGCGAGTTCTGAGCCATCTCTGCCCAGGGCACGAACTTCGCCCACTCCCCGGCCGATCCTGGCAATAAGACCGCAGAAACCTACCCACATCCTGGTTAACTCTCTCCACCTGCCAATTACTCTCGGGGTGAAAACCTGAGGTAAGACTAACCGAGATCCCCAGACGCTCCATGAATGCCTTCCAGACCCTTGATGTGAACTGGGGACCCCGATCAGACACTATATCCTCAGGCACCCCATAGTGCCGGGAAACGTGTGTTAATAGGGACCTCTGCAGTTTGTAAGGCCGTAGGGAGACCGGGCAAAGGGAGGAGACGACAGGACTTTGAAAACCGATCCACAACGACCAGGATCGTGGTGTAACCCTGTGAAGGTGGAAGATCAGTCAAAAAATCCACCGACAGGTGCGACCACGGCCGTTGAGGAACGGGTAGAGGTTGTAGCTTACCTCTGGGCAGGTGTCTAGGAGCCTTGCACTGGGCGCACACCGAGCAGGAAGAAACATAAATCCTCACGTCCTTAGCTAAAGTGGGCCACCAGTACCTCCCTTCAAGACAGCGCATCGTCCGACCTATCCCAGGATGACCAGAGGAGGGTGACGTGTGAGCCCAATAGATCAATCGGTCGCGGTCAGCAGACGGAACGTACAGACGACCAGCTGGACACTCAGGGGGAGAGGGCTCTGCACGTGACGCCCGCTCAATGTCCGCGTCCAGCTCCCACACTACAGGCGCCACCAGACACGAAGGTGGGAGTATGGGAGTGGGATCCATGGATCGCTCCTCTGTGTCATACAGCCGAGACAATGCGTCTGCCTTAACGTTCTGGGAGCCTGGTCTGTAAGAAAGAGTAAACACAAAACGAGTGAAAAACATGGCCCACCTTGCCTGGTGAGGATTCAATCTCTTCGCCTGCCAGATGTACTCCAGATTGCGGTGGTCAGTCCAGATGAGAAAAGGGTGTTTAGCCCCCTCAAGCCAATGCCTCCACACCTTCAAGGCTTCTACGACAGCTAACAGCTCTCGGTTCCCCACATCATAGTTTCGCTTCACCGGGCTGAGCTTCTTCGAAAAGAAAGCACAGGGGCGAAGCTTCAGTGGCGTACCCGAATGCTGAGAGAGCACTGCTCCTATCCCAGCTTCGGATGCATCCACCTCCACTATGAATGGCAAAGAGGGATCCGGATGAGCCAGCACAGACACCGAGGTAAACAGAGTCTTCTGGTGCTCAAAAGCCCTGTTCGCCTCAGCCGACCACTGCAAGCGCACCGGGCCTCCCTTTAGCAGTGAGGTAATATGGGAGCTGCCACCTGACCAAAACCCCGGATAAACCTCCGGTAGTAATTGGAAAACCCCCAAAAACGCTGCAACTCCTTTACCGTGGTTGGAGTCGGCCAATTACGCACGGTTGTAATGCGGTCGCTCTCCATCTCCACTCCTGAAGTGGAAATCCGATGCCCTAGGAAGGAGATGGATTTTTGGAAGAACAAGCATTTCTCAGCCTTGACATATAGATCATGCTCCAACAGGCGACCAAGCACCCTGCGCACCAGGGACACATGCTCGGCGCGTGAAGCAGAGTATATCAGAATTTCATCGATATACACCACTACACCCTGCCCGTGCAGGTCCCTGAAGATCTCATCTACAAATGATTGGAAAACTGATGGAGCATTCATCAACCCATATGGCATGACAAGGTACTCATAATGACCTGAGGTGGTGCTAAATGCAGTCTTCCACTCATCACCCTTCCGAATACGCACCAGATTGTACGCACTCCTGAGATCCAATTTTGTGAAAAAACGTGCCCCGTATTGATCAGAGGTAGCTGGTAACTATATTTCACTGTGATTTTATTAAGACCTCGATAATCAATGCACGGGCGTAAACCGCCATCCTTTTTTTTCACAAAAAAGAAACTTGAAGAGATGGGTGAAATGGATGGCTGAATGAACCCCTGATGCAGGGATTCAGAGACATATGTCGCCATAGCCTCCGTCTCCGCTTGCGACAGGGGATACACGTGACTCTTGGGATATGCAGCGTCTACCAGGAGATCTATCGCACAATCCCCCCGTTGATGGGGTGGTAATTGAGTTGCCTTCTTTTTACAGAAGGCGAGAGCTAAATCGGCATATTTGGGGGGAATGCGCACGGTGGAGACCTGGTCTGGACTTTCCATAGTAGCACCAACGGAAACCCCTAAACACCTACCTGAGCATTCTCGCGACCACCCCGTGAGAGCCCTCTGTGGCCAAGAGACAGTGGGGTTATGGCAAGCTAACCAGGGTAGGCCTAGCACCACAGAATACGCAGGAGAATTAATAAGGAAAAGACTAATCTTCTCCTTGTGACCCTCCTGCGTTATCATACACAAAGTTGCGGTTACCTCCCTGATAAACCCTGACCCTAAATGGTCGACTATCTAAGGCATGAATAGGGAAAGGGATATCCACAGGAACAATAGGGATCCCTAAACTATGAGCTAGACTTTTATTAATGAAATTCCCAGCCGCACCTGAATCTACTAGCGCCTTATACTGGGAATGCAGTGAAAAAAATCAGGAAAAGAGACCGAGACAAACATTAGTGCAGCAGAGGGCTCTGGATGAGAATGGTGCCTACTCACCTGGGGTGAAGCCAGACTGCCCTGCCTGCCTTCTCTATTCCCAGAGGAACCAACCCGTCACCGACCAGCAGTGTGCCCTCTGCGACCATGAATGGTGCTCGAGCGGGAACGCCCTCCGCTCTCCCTGCGCACCATCCCTCCCAATTCCATAGGTTCGGGAGAGAGGGTGCGGGAGGATAGAACAACCAGACCCCGATCTAGACGTCCACGAGTAGCCAGCATGTTGTCCAGCTTGATGGACATGTCCACCAGCTGGTCAAAGGTGAGGGTGGTGTGTCTACAGGCCAGCTCCAGACGGACGTCCTCGCGTAGACTACACCGGTAATGGTCGATCAGGGCCCTGTCGCTCCATCCAGCGCCGGCAGCCAAGGTCCTAAACTCCAAAGCAAACTCCTGTGCACTCCTCGTCTCCTGCCTCAGATGATAGAGGAGCTCACCCGCTGCTTTGCCTTCAGGTGGATGATCGAATACTATCCGGAATTGGTGGGTGAACTCCTCAAAATGGTCCAACGCCGCATCCTCCCTTCTACACACAGTGCTGGCCCATTCCAGGGCTTTCCCGGTGAGGCATGAGACGAGGGCGTAACTCTTCTCGCGGTCAGATGGTACTGGGGAGGCCGTGGCTAGATATAAGTTCAGCTTAAGGAGGAAACCCTGGCAGCATGTCCGTTGTATCCCGTGGGTAGGGATAAATGGATTTTCGATTCCGGAGAGGAAAAAACGTTCACGGGAGATTCCGGTTGTGGTGGTGGTGGCGCTGGAGAAACTCCCTGTCTCTCCCAGCGATCCATATTCTGGACAATGCGATCCATGACGGAGCTTATACAGTCAAGCTCCCTCTCTTGTTCCTGAACGCGTTCCTCCAGCTCCATGGGCATAGTGTCCTCTCCTGCTGACTTCATATTGTTGGTCAGAGATTCTGTCAGGCATAGGTGTATAGGTCGCAGGGAAGTCAGGCGCAGGAGAGTCAAACGGAGTGTAAAATGGAGTCTTTTAATAAAGTCCACGTAGTATGCTCCATAACACTAAAATGTACATAAACAAACATGGGTACGAGGACCCGACGCGCACCTATACAACATCAAACTACACTGACAATAAAACAATCTCTGACAAAGACATGAGAGGAAACAGAGGGTTAAATACACAACAGGTAATGAATGGGATTGAAAACAGGTGTGTGGGAAGACAAGACAAAACCAATGGAAAATGAAAAATGGATCAATGATGGCTAGAAGACCGGTGACGTCGAACGCCGAGCACCGCCCGAACAAGGAGAGGCAACGACTTCGGCAGAAGTCGTGACACGTGGAGTGCAATGGACTAGTTAACTGTGCGGTTGCAAGATTGGAAACCCTGAGCTGACAAGATGAAAATCTGTCGTTCTGCCCCTAAACAAGGCAGTTAACCCACAGTTCCTAGGCAGTCAATGAAAATAAGAATGTGTTCTTAACTGGCTTGCTTAGTTAAATAAAAGATATTAAAAAATATATATTATTTTTTTTAAATTGGAAATCGGCGCCCAAAAATACTGATTTCCGATTGTTATGAAAACTTCAAATCGGTCAACCTCTAATATACAGACACCGGTTAGTCAGGTTATTGAGGTAGTATGTACATGTAGGTATGGTTAAAGCGACTATGCATATATGATGAACAGAAAGTAGCAGCAGTGTAAAAAGAAGGGTTGGCGGGTGGTGGGACACAATGCAAATAGCCCGGTTAGCCAATTTGCGGATGCACTGGTTGGTCGGCTTAATTGAGGCAGTATGTACATGACTGTATAGTTAAAGTGACTATGCATATATGATAAACAGAGAGTAGCAGCAGCGTAAAAGAGGGGTGGGGGGGCACACAATGCAAATTGCCCAGGTAACCATTTGGTTACCTGTTCAGGAGTCTTATAGCTTGGGGGTAAAAACTGTTGAGAAGCCTTTTTGTCCTAGACTTGGCACTCCGGTACCGCTTGCCATGCGGTTGTAGAGAGAACAGTCTATGACTGGGGTGACTGGGGTCTTTGACAATTTTTAGGGCCTTCCTCTGACACCGCCTGGTGTAGAGGTCCTGGATGGCAGGCAGCTTTGCTCCAGTGATGTACTGGGCCGTACCCACTACCCTCTGAAGTGCCTTGGAGTCGGAGGCCGAGCAATTGCCGTACCAGGCAGTGATGCAACCGGTCAGGATGCTCTCGATGTTTCAGGTGTAGAACCTTTTGAGGATCTCAGGACCCATGCCAAATCTTTTTAGTTTCCTGAGTGGGAATAGGCTATGTCGTGCCCTCTTCACGACTGTCTTGGTGTGTTTGGACAATTCTAGTTTGTTGTTGATGTGGACATCAAGGAACTTGAAGCTCTCATCCTGCTCCACTACAGCCTCGTCGATGAGAATCGGGGCGTGCTCGGTGCTCTTTTTCCTGTAATCCATAATCATCTCCTTTGTCTTGGTTACGTTGAGGGATAGGTTGTTATTCTGGCACCACCCGGCCAGGTCTCTGACCTCCTCCCTATAGGCTGTCTCGTCGTTGTCGGTGATCAGGCCTACCACTGTTGTGTTATCTACAAACTTAATGATGGTGTTGGAGTCGTGCAGTCGTGACTGAGCATGCACCCCTGGGGAGCTCCAGTGTTGAGGATCAGCCTTGTAGATGTGTTGCTACCTACCCTCACCACCTGGGGGCGGCCCGTCAGGAAGTCCAGGATCCAGTTGCAGAGGGAGGTGTTAAGTCCCAGGTTCTTTAGCTTAGTGATGAGCTTTGAGGGTACTATGGTGTTGAACGCTGAGCTGTAGTCAATGAATAGCATTCTCACATAGGTGTTCCTTTTGTCCAGGTGGGAAAGGGCAGTGTGGAGTGCAATAGAGTTTGCATCATCTGTAGAGCTACCCTTATTAAGAATTTGAATGACTCTACTGTAGGCTAGGTCTCTAGGAAATGAGGCATGCCTATCAGGAGCAAGCCTTACATGCTAACCACACCGCTCGTGATGCAAAATAAATGTACACATACATGTTATTCAGTCATTGCACCCACACTGCTCGTGTGCCTCAGCGAGCGCCTGTTTGGCTAGGCGCTAAAATAGAAATAGGTTCTATTTTTGATGCTCAACGCGCTGCAAGTCCGGCCTCTCCCATCTCTTCAATGGTCTTTAGGAGCATATACCCACGTGGGTGATTGAAAGATGAACTGACGTCCACACTCCGGTCTGTTGCAGTAATGCATCGTAAAGTTGGTTGCCAACCGCCATTTAAAGTCCAAAGAAGTAAAACAGAAGCCTGAGGAAGGAGGAGATGACAAAACGGTAAACCAAATTCCTTTCTCATCTGTGGATTAATTGTTGGGTTAGAGGACCTTGTGCATTTCAGGTAAAATCACAACCCAATGTTTATATCCCAGGACAAATTAGCTAGCAACAGCAAGCTAGCATTGCTAAATTGCCTTAAATGTTTAATGCTTTTCGACCTGTCCCCAAATTAATATAATTGGTTCAGTGTTTGTTTTGATATTTCAACCTGTGTGTCCTGATTGTGTCTGGTGTGGGATCACCATGTTAGGCCTACTTATTTCTACGCCTCAATTCAAAATGCTTGTGATGGTAAAAACTCAGGTCAATACAATAAGTGGATGCCTTCTACATGCAGAAATGCAGGCTGTTCAGTTCTAAACTCCCATATGTAGAAAAAGGCAAGCAAGGAAATGTGAGAGATGGTTGTAAAAAGCCTGCAGGCTCCCGGTCCGACACAAGGAGTTGCTATAGCACAGTGAGCCAAGTAATCCCCCCTGGTCAACCCCTCCCCTAACCCATACGAAGCTGGGCCAATTGTTTACTGCCCTATGGGACCCCCGGTCACGGACAGTTGTGACACTGCGTGGGATCGAACCCAGGTCTGTAGTGACGCTGCAACACTCAGGGGGCCCCTGACTCATATTCTGCATCCCAAATGGCACCCTATTCCCTTTGACCAGAGCCCATAGGGGCCTGGGTCCCACTATATATAACGAATAGGGTGCCATTTGGGATGCAGACACTCACCGCAAAGTAATAGATGACAGGCAGCATTTCCTTTGGCTTATATACAGTAACATAGGGGCAGGGAGGGATGCGCAATATGATTGCTGAGTGATGACCTATTTAGGTGAATGGTTGATTATGTATTCTGCTGCACGAATGTCCAGATGTTCCCATGTTTTTATTGTTTATCTCTCTCCAGGAATGCATAGTGATGTGGAGGTACCTGTAGGATGTGTCACAAATTGCGTCTTTGGGGGAACAAGAGAAGTTTAGGCATCAAGGTGTTGTGATATGGACATTAGGGTTGTGCGATATTAAGATGGTATCAGATATAGAAGGTTGACAGCCATCGTCGATGGTGACAACATCGTGATGTGACAGACGTGATGTCGCAGTGCGAAGTCGGTGCAAAACGTATTCATCCTGATGACGTGAAGACAGTGAACTTGAAGGGCTGTAAGGAAAAGGTACCACCTGGTAATCCTCTAATACAGTATGTGTCTCATCTGATGGAGCCATTGCAAGGCCCGGTGTCCATCTCCAGCATGAACTCCTTCCCTATGAGGTAGAGGTGTAACAGTATATGTATTTGTACCGAACCATTCGGTACAGGGACCTTGATTCGGTGCGCACTGTGAACTCCAATGAATACAGAAAAATAAATACAAAAAACACTAGGCCTTCAGCCTATGCCTACACTGCATTGTATGGCTCGAGTAAATCGGAGCTAAGAAAATACATTTCAGGCTATTCCGTTAAAACTACAGCCTATTCGAACGTTGTAATCAAAATGAAAATCTTAATTGTTGTATTTCAAACTGGACGTTTGTGAGGCGAGTGCTGGGGTTGATAAATCTGCAGTTTGGGAACATTTTACTTCCTGGTAGATTACAAAGTCGACAGACAGAGAAAGTATGTCGCCACTGCTCAACCAGAATAGCCTATTCAGCTGCCAATACCTCAAACATGTTGACACATTTACGCCGACATCACCCCAGTACCACCGGAGCAAGAAACACATAAAAACAACAACACAACTTCGTCTCCCTTCTGCATTCAAGCAGCCTATCGCAGCTGATTCAGACCGGGGCAAAGAAATTACAAGAGCGATAGACTATGTTTATATATGAGCCCATTCTCGGTGGTTGAGAAGCATAAGGGGTTTCAGCACCTCGTGAAAGTGCTCGAGCAACGGTACGAACTACGCCCTCTCGCACCCATTTCAGAAAACTGGTTGTACTCGCTTTAAACTAAGCAAGCTAAAGCCAAAGTTGTCAATGAATTGGCCAACCCTGTGTCACGCTCACTACAGATGGATGGACCTCCGGGGCTACAGAGAGCTACTAAACAGTGACAGCCCATCACATTACCCCAGAGTGGGACATGAGAAGTATGTGCTACAGTGTGCATGTTTTTCTCCTTGTAAGAAAACATTATAGCATAGGATTATACAATGTCGAGATATGTTTACATATTGATTTTACACGCATATTGCACTTTATTTTAGTATTGTTGTTGATGAGTAATTGTGTCTTTCAATAAAAAAAGTGTTAGTATTCCTGATAGTGCTCTCATCGGTCGTTATATGACTCATACAGTTGAAGTCGGAAGTTTACTGTCATGGTTGTTTTAATGGACGGACCAAGGCGCTGCGTGTGTGGAGTTCCACATCTTTATTACATTGAAGACTGCAAACAAAAAACAATAAACGGAAAATGTGACATCCGTGGTGCAACAAGCATAAACACAATATCCCACAAAGCAGGTGGGAGAAATGGCTTCCTAAATATGATCCCCAGTTAGAGGCAACGATTACCAGCTGCCTCTAATTGGAAACCATACAACCCACCAACATAGAAATATATTGACTTGAACAACCCCTAGTCACGCTCTGACCCAAACACCATAGAGAACCCTTGGTTCGCGTGCGTCATGAGACCAGGGCTCTCTGCCAGACCACTGACTCAGAGGTCTCATGAGCCCCTCCTTTATAGTAGAATCCTCATTCACGTTTTAAAAGACGGTTGACATCTAGTGGAAGCCGTAGGAAGTGCAACCTCATCCATATCTCAATGTGTATTTGGTAGGCCAAGCTTTGAAAAACTACAAACCTCAGATGTCCCACTTCCTGGTTGGATTTTTCTCAGGTTTTCGCCTGCCAAATGAGTTCTGTTATACTCACAGACATCATTCAAACAGTTTTAGAAACGTCAAGAGTGTTTTCTATCCAATACTAATATGCATATATTAGCATCTGGGACAGAGTAGGAGGCAGTTCACTCTGGGCACGCTATTAATCCAAAAGTGAAAATGCTGCCCCCTATCCCAAAAAGGTTAACTTGGGTCAAACGCTTCGGGTAGTGTTCCTTAAAAACTTCTTAGGGCTGAAATCCCGTCAACGGGATCGATATGGCAACAGCCAGTGAAAGTGCAGGGCGCCAAATTCAAAACAGAAATCTCATAATTAAAATTCAAATGTATGTATCTTATACCAGTTTAAAAGGTAATCTTGTTGTTAACTCTTGAAACTCCCCATCCCGGATCCGGGATTGTGACTAAGCCTCAGGCTCATTAGCATAACGCAACGTTAACGATTTCTGAAAATCGCAAATAAAATTAAAATAATGCGTTTGCTCTCAAGCTTAGCCTTTTCTTAACAACACTGTCATCTCAGATTTTCAAAATATGCTTTTGAACCATAGAAATTGACTAATTTGTGTAAGAGTATGCTAAGCTAGCATAGCATTTTGTGTAGCATGTAGCACGCAACATTTTCACAAAAGCCAGATAACCAAATAAATAAAATCATTTACCTTTGAAGAGCTTCTGATGTTTTCAATGAGGAGACTCCCAGCCACATACCAGATGCGCAGTGTTTCCTGAAAGCGTCTGTGTGTAGGAGAAATCGTTCCGTTTTCTACATTGCGCCTGGCTACCGAAACGAACCGAAAATGCAGTCACCTACAACGTGAAACTTTTTCCGGATTAACTACATAATATCGACCGAAACATGGCAAACGTTGTTTGGAATCAATCCTCAAGGTGTTTTTTCACATATCTCTTCATTGACATGCAGTTCGTGGAAGCTTGCTTCTCTCTCTGTGCCCCATGGAAAAATACTGGCAGGTGACTTTTGCGCACCAATTTCGGCGCAGGACACCGGGCGGACACGTGGTAAATGTGGTCTCTTATGGTCAATCTTCCAATGATCTGCCTACAAATACGTCACAATGCTGCAGACACCTTGGGGAAACGACAGAAAGGGCAGACTCATTCCTCTTGCGTTCACAGCCATATAAGGAGATCATGAAAGACAGAGCCTCAAAAATCCTTGTCATTTCCTGGATGCCAAGTCATCTTGGTTTTGCCTGAAGCTCACGTTAAAGGGCACGCACAGAGAAGATATTTGTATTTCTGGACACGTCAGAGTGTTTTCTTTCGAACAGTAGCAATTATATGCATAGTCGAGCATCTTTTTGTGACAAAATATCTTGTTTAAAACGGGAACGTTTTTCTTCCAAAAATGAAATAGCGCCACCATAGGTGTAAGAGGTTAATCCCACCACAGTGCCCTGATTCAAATAGGCTTTACAGCGAAAGCACCACAAACAATTATGTTAGGTCAGAGCCAAGCCACAGATAAACACAGCCATTTTTCCAGCCAAAGAGAGGAGTCACAAAAATCACAAATAGAGATAAAATGAATCACTAACATTTGATGATCTTCATCAGATGACACTCATAGGACTCCATGTTACACAATACATGTATGTTTTGTTCAATAAAGTTCATATTTATATCTCAGTATACAGTGGGCGCGTTATGTTCAGTAGTTCCAAAAACATCCGGTGATATTGCAGAGAGCCACATCAATTTACAGAAATACTCATCATAAATGTTGGTGAAAATACAAGTGTTATACATGGAATTAAAGATATACTTCTCCTTAATGCAACCGCTGTGTCAGATTTCAAATAACGTTACGGAAAAAGCAAACCATGCTATAATCTGAGAACAGCGCTCAGAGAACAAATACATATATCCGCCATGTTGGAGTCAACAGAAGTCAGAAATAACATTATAAATATTCCCTTACCTTTGATGATCTTGATCAAAATGCACTCCCAGGAATCCCAGGTCCACAATAAATGTTTCATTTGTTTGATAATGTCCATCATTTTTGTCCAAATAGCTACTTTTGCTAGAGTGTTTGGTAAACAAATCAAAACTCACAAAGCGCTTTCATTAGTTGCAGACGAAATGTCAAAAAGTTCCGTTACAGCCCGTAGAAACTTGTCAAACAATGTGTGGTATCAATCTTTAGGATGTTTTTAACATAAATCTTCAATAATGTTCCAACCGGAGAATTCCTTTGTCTTCAGAAAAGCAAAGGAACGGGAGATACCTCTCATGTGAAATATGCGTGACCAGCGCGTGACTGCTGCCAGACCTCTGACTCAATCTGCTCTCATTCGGCCCCACTTCACAGTAGAAGCCTCAAATAAGTTTCTAAAGACGGTTGACATCTAGTGGAAGCCTTAGGAAGTGCAAGATGACCAATATCCCACTGTATAGGGGCTGAGTTGAAAATCGACCAACCTCAGATTTCCCACTTCCTGGTTGGATTTTTTCTCATGTTTTGCCTGCCATATGAGTTCTGTTATATTCACAATCATTCAAACAGATTTAGAAATTTCAAAGTGTTTTCTATCCAATACTAATAATAATATGCATATATTAGCATCAGGGACTGAGGAGCCGGCAGTTTACTCTGGGCACCTTTTCATTCAAGCTACTCAATACTGCCCCTGCAGCCATAATATGTTTTTAAGCTTCCCACAATATATTGGGTGACTTTTTGCCCATTCCTCCTGACAGATCTGGTGTAACTGAGTCAGGTTTTTTAGGCCTCTTTGCTCGCACCCACTTTTTCAGTTCTGCCCACAAATGTTCTATAGGATTGAGGTCAGGGCTTTGTGATGGCCACTCCAATACCTTGACTTTGTTGTACATTTGGAAGATCCATTTGCAACCAAGCTTTAACTTCCTGACTGAGGTCTTGAGATATTGCTTCAATATATCCACATACTTTTCCTTGCTCATGATGCCATCTATTTTGTGAAGTGCACCAGTCCCTCCTGCAGCAAAGCACCCCCACAACGTGAGGCTGCCAACCCCTGGCTTCACGGTTGGGACGGTGTTCTTCGGCTTGCAAACCTCCCCCTTTTTCCTCCAAACATAACGATGGTCATTATTACCAAACAGTTCTATTTTTGTTTTATCAGACCAGAGGACATTTCTCTAAGCTCTTTGTCCCCATGTGCATTTGCAAACCGTAGTCTGGCTATTTTATGGCAGTTTTGGAGCAGTGGCTTTTGAGCGGCCTCTCAGGTTGTCGATATAGGACTCGTTTTACTATAGATATATATAGTTTTGAACCTGTTTCTTCCAGCATCTTCACAAGGTCCTTTGCTGTTGTTTTGGGATTGATTTGCACTTTTTGCACCAAAGTATGTAAATTTCTAGGTGACGCGTCTCCATCCTGAGCGGTGTGATGGCTGCATGGTCCCATGGTGTTTATACTTGCGTACTATTGTTTGTACAGATGAACGTGGTACCTTCAAGCGTTTGGAAATTGCTCCCAAGGATGAACCAGACTTGTGGATGTCTACAACTTTTTTTCTGAGGTCTTGGCTGATTTCTTTTGTTTTTCCCATGATGTCAAGCAAAGAGGCACTGGGTTTGATCAAGGATGATCAATGGAAATGGGATGCACCTGAGCTCAATTTCGAGTCTCATAGCAAAGGGTCCGAATATTTTTTTATTTATTTTTTTAACAAATTAGCAAATATTTCTCTAATCCCATGTTCGCTTTGTCATTATGGGGTATTGTGTGTGGAGTTATGAGGACATGTTTTCCATTTTAAAATAAGGCTGTAATGTAACAAAATGTGGAAGAAGGAAGGGGTTTGAATTCTTGTATTGTATGTGATGACCCTAGCCCATGATCTTGCACTTTGACTTTCCTTGTGGATACAGAATGGATTCTGATGACTAGCAAGAAGGATGAACAAAAACACTGAAGAAAGAAAGGGGTTTGGTATGTTGTCAGACTGTGCCTTTGTGAGGGAGGGCATCCGGTCAGGGCTGGGTGTGTGGGTGGGTTTTGCCGGTCTTTGGCTGTGTCTCAAATGGCACCCCATTGCCATAGGGCTCTGTTCAAAATTAGTGCACAATATAGTGAATAGGGTGCCATTTGAACGCAACCTTCCAACCCCTCCCTCAGGTCAGAATACTGCTGACAGTGGTGGAGGGTTTACTCTGTCCTCCCCTTCTTTCTCTCCTCACTCCGCTGCTTCGTTGGCTCCTTTCATGACTGGGGTGGGTTTGGTACTTGGATGTGCTGTTGGAGCAGCAGAAGTAGCAGCAGTGGTTTTCATGGCAGGTAAATCACTTTAGCCTATTCATTGAATGAAATACCAGTCAATGTAGCGCGAGAACTTCTGATACAGCTGTTTGTTGCTGCTGGAGTGAAACATGCTTTAATAAGCCCAATCATTGTGCGACAGTTCTAAAGGCAATCGCAGTTACTATTTTTAATTTTCAATTGGTAATTGAAGCGTGTTTAGGCAACTAGGCAGTCTTCAGCGCGTCACACACCACAGCTGGAGGCCGTATGCATTTTGAAAACATATACTTGTAACGGTTTTCTGTAGGCGAAGGAGAGTCGGACCAAAATGCAGCGTGTAGATTGCATCCATGTTTAATGAAAACGTAAAACACGAATCAATACAAATACTACAAAACAAAAAGAATGTAACGAAAACCGAAACAGTCTATAGTAGTGTAAACTAACATAGAGACAGGAACAAGGACACTAAGGACAATCACCCACGAAACACACAAAGAATATGGCTACCTAAATATGGTTCCCAATCAGAGACAACGATAATCACCTGACTCTGATTGAGAACCGCCTCAGGCAGCCAATGACTATGCTATACACCCCACACAACCCCAAGACGAAACACACCACAAATAAACCCATGTCACACCCTGGCCTGACTCAATAAATGAAGATAAACATAATAAATATAGACCAGGGCGTGACAATACTTGAACGTTTTACTACGTGTTCTGAGGCATGTCTTTTTTTTAATACGACAAAAAGTACAGTTTCGCCTACTCTGCTGACACTGACAAATAGATCAATAAAAACGACGTTGTCTGATCCATATATTAGGCCTACGAAAAGGGGAGACACAAATACAATATGACATCCATTGAACATGGAGGAAATTTATTTTCCAAAAACAAAGTGTCACTAACTCAATGATAAAGACATTAAATATGCACTCTCACCGTTATACGCTGGTGCCAATAAGACTCTTTGCTCAATTAAGTTTATCATTTTGATAACTAAAAAACTTTTATTTAACTAGGCAAGTCAGTTTTAAGAACAAATTCTTATTTTCAATGATGGCCTAGGAACAGTGGGTTAACTGCCTGTTCAGGGGCAGAACAACCAATTTTTTACCTTGTCAGCTTGGGGATTTGAACCTTTCGTTTGCTAGTCCACCGCTCTAACACTAGGCTACCCTGCCGTCCCACTAAAATACTTATTAGTATCTTTTCATTATCTTCTCTGTACAGCAATAGCCATTTTGTTTTCCAAACAGTTTTTCTGCGATTGTCTTTTTACATATTGCGATATGCCTGGCTGGGTCTCTTTGGTTTTCACTGACCGTCTCAACAATCATCTACAGTATTTGGTATTTGCCACTCGCTCTGCCCAAATTGCAGGCCCTTCTGACTAGTCAATGCGATTTAAAACAATCCACTGTTTTTTTTGTGTTTGTCACGCCTTGGTCTTAGTATTTTGTGTTTTAGTTTATTAGTTAGTCAGACCAGGGTGTGACATGGGGTTATTATGTATTGTGTTTTCGTATTGGGGTTTGTAGTGTCTGGGATTGTAGCTGATTAGGGGTGTGTGTGTGTTAAATAGGTTGGCTGCCTGAGGCGGTTCTCAATCAGTCAGGTGATTCTCGTTGTCGCTGATTGGGAACCGTATTTAGGTAGCCTGGTTTTCGCTTTGTATTTCGTGGGTGATTGTTCCTGTCTCTGTGTAGTGTGCACCAGTCAGGCTGTAATAGGTTTCACGTTCCGTTTGTTGTTTTGCTCGGACCGAGCAGCGTGTCAACAGGCAGGAGCAGCGCAAACAGGAGCAGCGTGTTAACAGGCAGCGACAGCTGGAGCAGCAAAGGGAGGAGGAATTATTCGAAGAATGGACATGGGAAGACGTGCTGGATGGTAAAGGTTGCTACACTTGGGAGGAGATATTGGCCGGAAGAAATCGCCTCCCATGGCAACAGGTGGAGTCACTAAGGAGAGCAGAGGCAGTCGGAGATAGGAGCCGACGATACGAGGGAACACGGTTGGCAAGGAAGCCCAAAAAGCAGCCCCAAAATATTTTTTGGGGGGTGCTATCAGGGAGTACGGCTGCGTCAGGTAGGAGACCTGCGCAATCTCCCTGTGCTTACCGGGGGGCTAGAGAGACCGGGCAGGCACCGTGTTATGCAGTGGTGCGCACGGTGTCCCCAGTGCGGGTGCATAGCCCGGTGCGGTATATTTCAGCTCCGCGTATCGGCCGGGCTAGATTGAGCGTCGAGCCAAATGCCATGAAGCCGGCTCTACGCATCTGGTCTCCAGTGCGTCACCTTGGGCCGGTTTACATGGCACCAGCCTTGCGCTCTGTGTCTCCGGTTCGCCTACATAGCCCAGTGCGGGCTATTTCTCCTCACAGCACTGGCAGGGCAACCGAGAGTATTCAACCAGGTAAGGTTGGGCAGGCTCGGTGCTCAAGAGCTCCAGTGCGCCTGCACTGTCCGGTCTATCCAGAACCACCTCCACACCCCAGCCCTCCAGTAGCAGCTCCCCGCACTAGGCTTCCTGTGCGTGTCCTCGGCCAAATACCACCAGTGCCAGCACCACGCATCAGGCCTTCAGTGCGCCTCGCCTGTTCAGCGCAGCCAGCGCTTTCTCTCTCTCCTGCGCTGTCGGAGTCTCCCGTCTGTTCAGCGGTTCTAGAGCCTTCCTCCTCTACAGCGCTGCCGGAGCCTCCTGTCTGTATATAGCAGCCTGAGCTGCCAGTCTACATGGAGCAGCCAGAGCTGTCAGTTTGTATAGAGCAGCCTGAGCTGCCAGTCTACATTGAGCAGCCAGAGCTGTCAGTTTGCATAGAGCAGCCTGAGCTGCTAGTCTGCATGGAGCAGCCAGAGATGCCAGTCTGCAAAGAGCTGCCAGTCTGCATGGAGTTGCCAGTCTGCATAGAGCTGCCAGTCTGGAATGAGCTGCCAGTCTCCATGAAGCCGCCAGAGCTGTCAGTCAGTATGGAGCAGCCAGAGCCGCCAGTCAGCATGGAGCAGCCAGAGCCGTCAGTCAGCATGAAGCAGCCAGATCTGCCAGTCAGCCAGACTCTTCCAGATCTGCCAGTCAGCCAGACTCTTCCAGTCAGCCAGACTCTTCCAGATCTGCCAGTCAGCCAGACTCTTCCAGATCTGCCAGTCAGCCAGACTCTTCCAGATCTGCCAGTCAACCAGACTCTTCCAGATCTGCCAGTCAACCAGACTCTTCCAGATCTGCCAGTCAACCAGACTCTTCCAGATCTGCCAGTCAGCCAGACTTTTCCAGATCTGCCAGTCAACCAGACTCTTCCAGATCTGCCAGTCAACCAGACTCTTCCAGATCTGCCAGTCAGCCAGGATCCGCCAGTCGGCCACGATCCGCCAGTCAGCCAGGATCCGCCAGTCAGCCAGGATCCGCCAGTCAGCCAGGATCTGCCGGATTCAACTGCCTGGCTGGGCTTCATCTCAGTACTGGGCTTTTTCTCAGTACTGGGCTTTTTCTCAGTGCTGGGCTGCCTCTCAGTGCTGAGCTGCCCCTCAGTCCCGAGCTGCCCCTCAGTCCCGAGCTGCCCCTCAGTCCCGAGCTGCCCCTCAGTCCCGAGCTGCCCCTCAGTCCCGAGCTGCCTCAGTCCCGAGCTGCCCCTCAGTCACGAGCTGCTCCTCTGTTATGTAGGGTTCTGGGTGAGGACTATTCGGCCATGGTCGGCGGTTAGGGTGGATTATCCATGGGTGCGAAGGGGAGGAACAATGACATTTATGAAGTGGGGTCCACGTCCGGAGCCGGAACCGCCACCATGGACAGACGCCCACCCGGACCCTCCCTATGGTTTTGAGGTGCGTTCGGGAGTCCGCACCTTAGGGGGGGGGGGTTCTGTCACGCCTTGGTCTTAGTATTTTGTGTTTTATTTTATTAGTTAGTCAGACCAGCGTGTGACATGGGGTTATTATGTATTGTGTTTTCGTATTGGGGTTTGTAGTGTCTGGGATTGTAGCTGATTAGGGGTGTGTGTGTGTTAAATAGGTTGGCTGCCTGAGGCGGTTCTCAATCAGAGTCAGGTGATTCTCGTTGTCGCTGATTGGGAACCGTATTTAGGTAGCCTGGTTTTCGCTTTGTATTTCGTGGGTGATTGTTCCTGTCTCTGTGTAGTGTGCACCAGTCAGGCTGTAATAGGTTTCACGTTCCGTTTGCTGTTTTGTATTATTTAGTTGTTCATGTATAGTTCGTTCGTTTGTCTTCACTAAATAAACATGAGTAACCTACACGCTGCATTTCGGTCCGACTCTCTTTCAACAAAAGAAGAACGCCGTTACAGTGTTTTTATTGTTTAAGTAAATGATCCTCGCTGTATAGCCTATTTTGAATGATTGGATTTATTGCTGTATAGACAGGAGTAAGCTATTAGCTTCCCTGGGCAACATGGGACTGGGAGGCTCACAGGGATATTGGTATCCACAGTAGGCCTATACTCCACCAATTAACCATTAATAAACTCAATACTACTTATTTTTACATAAATGCACTAATTTGACTTTGCCTCATGGAAAAAGTAGAATTGTAGAATTGTAGGATATTAGCATCAAAGCTGCAACAACAACAAATATATCTGCCATATGACAGTCTGTATAATTTCATATAATTTGCTTGAAAACTATTTATTTTTCACTCTGATGCCAAGAGGTGAGCCTTTTAAAATGTTCCTTCCTAGGTCCAGAGACTTGGTTCATCTGGCCATGCACTGCAAAGTCATAGTAAAACTCCTTGTATGCTCTTTTTATCTCACTCGAGTTGTGTTCTGATTTTATGAGGGGGTCCCTGATGAATTTGCTATAACAAAAGTGGTCCTAGACCCCAAAAAGTTTGAGAACCCCCCGATCAAATGTTATTGGTCACATACATGTGTTTAGCAGATGTTATTGCGGGTGTAGCGAAATGCTTGTGCTTCTAGCTCCGACAGTGCAATAATATCTAACAGTTTCACAACATATACCCAAAATACACGTAAATGTAAGTAAGGAATGGATTTATATATATATATTAATCCATATATCCATATATATATTAATTAATCCATATATATATATATATATATATATGTATATATGTGCGTGCGTATGTATGTATGTATGTATGTATGTACATATACTTAGGTTGGAGTCATTAAAACTCGTTTTTCAACCACCACAAATTTCTTGTTAACAAACTATAGTTTTGGCAAGTCGGTTAGGACACCTACTTTGGGCATGACACAAGTAATTTTTCCAACAATTGTTTACAGACAGATTCTTTCACTTATAATTCACTGTATCACAATTCCAGTGGGTCAAACGTTTACCTACACAAAGTTGACTGTGCCTTTAAACAGCTTGGAAAATTTCAGAAAATGATGTCATGGCTTTAAAAGCTTCTGATAGGCTAATTGACATAATTTGAGCCAATTGGAGGTGTACCTATGGATGTATTTCAAGGCCTACCTTCAAACTCAGTGCCTCTTTGCTTGACATCATGGGAAAATCAAAATAAATCAGCCAAGGTTCATCCTTGGGAGTAATTTCCAAACGCCTGAAGGTACCACATTCATCTGTACAAACCATTGTAGGCAAGTATAAACACCATGGGACCACGCTGCCGCCATACCGCTCAGAAAGGAAACACGTTCTGTCTCCTGGAGATGAACGTACTTTGGTGCGAAAAGTGCAAATCAATCCCAGAACAACAGCAAAGGACCTTATGAAGATGTTGGAGGAAACAGGTACAAAAGTATCTATATTCACAGTAAAATTAGTCCTATATCGACAAGCTGAGAGGCCACTCAGCAAGGAAGAAGCCACTGCTCCAAAACCGGCAATAAAAAAGCCAGACTACAGTTTGCAACTGCACATGGGGACAAAGATGGTACTTTTTGGAGAAATGTCCTCTGGTCTGATGGAACAAAAATAGAACTGTTTGACCATAATGACCATTGTTATGTTTGGAGGAAAAAGAGGGAGGCTTGCAAGCCGAAGAACACTATCCCAACTGTAAAGCAGGGGGTGGCAGCATGATGTTGTGGGGGTGCTTTGCTGCAGGGGTGACTGGTGCATATCACAAAATAGATGGCATCATGAGGACGGAGAATTATGTGGCTATATTGAAGCAACATCTCAAGACATCAGTCAGGAAGTTAAAGCTTTGTCGCAAATGGGTCTTCCAAATGGACAATGACCCCAAGCATACTTCCAAAGTTGAGGCAAAATGGCTTAAGGACAACAAAGTCCATGTATTGGAGTGGCCATCCCAAAGCCCTGACCTCAATCCTATAGCAAATCTGTGGGTAGAACTGAAAAAGCGTGTGCGAGCAAGGAGGCCTACAAACCTGACTCAGTTACATCAGCTCTGTCAGAAGGAATGGGCCAAAATTCACCCAACTTATTGTGGGAAGCTTGTGGAAGGCTTTCCGAAACGTTTGAAGTTAAACAATTTAAAGGAAATGCTAAAGGAAGTACTAATGAGTGTATGTAAACTTCTGACCAACTGGGAATGTGATGAAAGAAATAAAAGCTGAAATAAATCCTTCTCTCTACTATTATTCTGACATTTCACATTCTTAAAATAAAGTGGTGATCCATCTGACCCAAGAGAGGGAATTTTTTTATCAGGATTAAATGTCAGGAATTGTGAAAAATGTGTTTGGCTCAGGTGTACGTACATTTCCGATTTCAACAGTAAATGAAACTTCTCTTCTGTCATTACTTGATGCTCATCTAAAATACTAAACGCTTTGCTCACCAGAATAATGTCATAAATCCATAGGATGATCAATGCATCATCTACAATCTATTTGACATCGGTAAAGTTCTCTCATTTCTGCTTCTCTCAGAGTTAGGACGTTTATGGACCAGGAAAATTTCCAAATGACAGTTTGACCGGTTTAAGTCAATTAAAAGCTGTGAAAAAGACCTAACATTTATTTCAGTTCGTCTTGGATGCATATTTTATGTGGTTGAAAATGAAATACTGTCAGCTTTTACAATGCATTTGGAATGTATTCAGACCCCTTTTTCAAAATGTTATGTTACTAAAATGGATTAAATAAAAAATGTTCCTCATCAATCTGCGCACAATACCACGTAATGACAAAGTGAAAACATGTTGATAAAATGTTTGCAAATATATTAAAAATAAATAACCAAAATACCTCATTTACATACATTTTCAGACCCTTTACTATGAGACTCAAAATTGAGCTCAGTTGCATCCTGTTTCCATTGATCATCCCTGAGATGTTTCTACAACTTGGAGTCTGTCTGTAGTAAATTCAATTGATTGGACATGATTTGGAAAGACACACACCTGTCTATATCAGGTCCCACAGTTGACAGTGCATGTCAGAGCAAAAATCCAGCCATGGGGTTGAAGGAATTATCCATAGAGCTCCGAGACAGACAGGATTGTGTCGAGGCGCAGATCTGGGGAAGGGTAGCAGCACATGTCTGCAGCATTGAAGGTCCCCAAGAACACAGTGGTCTCCATCATTCTTAAATGGAAGTTTAGAACCACCAAGACTCTTCCTAGAGCTGGCCGCTCTGCCAAACTGAGCAATTGGGGGAGAAGGGCCTTGGTCAGGGAGGTGACCAAGAATCCCATGGTCACTCTGACAGAGCTCCAGAGTACCTCTGTGGAGATGGGAGAACCTTCCAGAAGGACAACCATCTTTGCAGCACTCCATCAATCAGGCCTTTATTGTAGTGGCCAGATGGAAGCCACTCCTCAGTAAAAGGCACATGACAACCCGTTTGTAGTTTGCCAGTAGTACTTTCAGACCATGACAAGCAAGATTCTCTTGTCTGATGAAACCAAGGATGATATATTTGGCCTGAATGCCAATTGTCACTTCTGGAGGAAACCTGGCACCATCCCTATGAAACATAGTATTTGCAGCATCATGCTGTGTGGATGTTTTTCAGCGGCATGGATTGGGAGACTAGTCTGGATCGAGTGAAAGTTGAACGGAGCAAAGTACAGAGAGAGCCTTGATGAAAATCTGCTCCAGAATGTTCAGGACCTCAAACTGGGGCGACCGTTCACCTTCCAGCATGACAACAACCATAAGCACACAGCCAAGACAATGCAGGAGTGGCTTCGGGACAAGTCTCTGAATGTCCTCGAGTGGCCAGAGCCCGGACTTAAACCCTATCGAACATCGCTGGCGAGACCTGTAAATAGCTGTGCAACGACACTCGTCATCCAACCTGACAGAGCTTGAGAGGATCTGCAGAGAAGAATGGGAGAAACTCCCCAAATACAGGTGTGCCAAGCCTGTAGTGTCAGTGCTGAGTAAGGGTCTGAATTATTTTGAACATTTTCTAGAAACCTGTTTTCAATTTGTCATTTCTCAGGGACATCAGTTTGATGAGGGAAGATGTGTAGATTGAAAAAAAATATTTAATCCATTTTAGAATGAAGCTGTATGCAACAAAATGTGGAAAAAGTCAAGGAGTCTGAATACTTTCCAAATGCACTGTATATCGCTGAAAGAAATTGCACGTTTAGGCTACATAACAGGTCAATATGCTGAAAGAAAGATATCATATGTCTCAACTCCTGTTTCCGACACGAAAGTAACATTTGGTCTATTATTTTACTGCGAGGAACACTTAATTCTGCAGGAGTTCATATTTTAATCAGCCTACATTCAATGTCCAGACTTCAGTTTCTATTCAAACTATTGGGTTGCTCCACTCTAAACAAATTCTGGTATCCTTACAGTGCCATTTGATGAATGAAAAGAGACATCACTTACAAAACACCAAAAGGTGTTATGAATGACATTTGGTGATTTTCATCATTTATTAGGCCTTCACTTGTCTTGTAACCTGAATTAATGCATATACTGCTCTCCTGTGTGTCTTTGTCTCAGCCACTCATCTCTGCCTTGGCAAACTTTCAGTGTTATTTTTGAACCACACCGCATTTTGGAGTCTATTCGCTCACATTTCATGTGACTGACATGCTGTAATGATAAATAGTGTAATAGCCTACAGTTTTGGGAATCTAAGTTTTAATTATTATAATAGGCTCCGGAAAAATCCAGCTTACTTTCACCCCTGTGATTTTCACAGCAAATGATTTCATCGATTTTTTTATTTTTATTTTTTAAAATATTTTTAATATTTTTTTCTAGCTCTAGACTCCACCTTCTAGTTTCCTGGGTTATCGTTTGCATCCCGAATGGCACCCTTTTCCCTATATAGTACACTACTTTTGACCAGTGCTTTATGTACAATTTGGGACGTAGGCATTGGACTTGGGTGTAAAACAATGCTGCTCTTTCTCACTCCCTTTTCTGAAACCGTACATTCAGACCGCTGGTCAGTAATCTAATTGACCATTGGTGGCCTCTGGCCCACTAGCCGAGAAAGAGGGAGAAATAGGGAGGAATAGAGAGAGCTAGAAAGAGAATGAGGGTGAGGGAGAGAAAAGGAGGAAGAAAGCAAGGGAGCTTGAACTTTCCATTGACCAGTGGCCCTGCAGTGAACAGAACAGAGCTGTATTGTGTGTCTGGGTCTCAGTAGAACACAGCCTCTTTAGCTGTGGTTCTGTACTGTTCAAAAGCATATGAGCCTCAGGCCACATTGGACCCTGGCCAGCCACAAGGTCGCCCGGCCAGGCTGGAGGATACAGCACTTGTACAGGGATAGAGCCAAAGAAATATAATTCATTGATCATTTATTACATGGGTTTCTATTTTTGTGAGTAGAGCTCCACTAACAAAAAGGGTATGTCAAATGGAGAGAAGAGGGCATGAACCACTGCCATCTCTGAGACCCAAACTCAACGGCCTGCATTGGAGAAATAAGGTAACAAGCCACTTCCTCTCTCGCCACTTCTGAGAATGGTGCATGGGATATGATAGGATGTGAATCATGGTTCAGTTTCGTGAGCAGTAGAGCTATTTCGGTGTAAATGAGCACATTCACTTTCACAGGGAACAATCGTGGCAAAAGTATTATGGTAGCAGAAAGGTTTGTGTGGGATACGATTCTCCTACATGTCAGAGACACAACCAGAGTATTGGCAACCTACATCAACAGCCACTCTAATGCTGTGTGCTCTATGGGTCCTGGCCAAAGTAGTGCACTATAAAGGGAATGGGTTCCATTTGGGATGCTGTCACAGTACTGTAGCTTGTTTCTGGATGAAGACTTTGCACTTCACCCAATCTACAGACCGTTGGGCCAGTAAACGAAAGGTTGCTGGTTTGAATCCCCAAACCAACTAGGTGAAAAATCTGTCAATATGCCCTTGAGCAAGGCACTCAAACCTAATTGCTCCTATAAGTCGCTTTGGATAAGTGTGTCTACTAAAATGACCAAAATAATGTGTGTGTGCGTGTCACCCTCTGATGAGTAGGCTTCAATCTGTTTTGAATAGAGGCTGGCAGGCTGCTGTCCTGCTTAGTTCAATCCACAGTCATATTTTCAGAGGAGGTGTGTGGGTGTTTCCCTCTCTCAGATAAGCAGGCCTTCCAATAACATTGACCTGATACGTCTGCTTCGAGTAGAATTTCCCTGAATAAAGGCTGCTGGTGCTCTTCTTCCTATTAATTTAAAGAACCACTTGGTATTTAAAGACCCACTTGTCTTACCCTAATCAGCCTTGCAGGATGGTTTTAATGATATAGTGGATGAGTTCAGGTCTAGGGCTTTAAAGGTAATCACCCCATTAGGCTAAATTAAGACATCTTTCTTTGTCTGTGTGTTGGACAGACTGGAGCTGGCAGTAAGTCTCTGGAAGTGAGTGAGCCCCCAACCCCTGGGTTATATCTTCAGCTCCGGCCCCTTTGTTTAGCTTGTTTTCTAAGAAACTTGAATTAGCCTGGGTCCTTTAGTAATCACAGTATTAGGCCTACTACAAAGGTATAAGAGCATTGTTACCCAACTGTGCCATGTTGCCAGTTTACTGCATGGCTCAACATTAACATTTGTCTGCTTGTCTGGGACAGGAAAATAAAATTGTCGGGCAAGCAGAATATAGATTAAATTGGAAAAAAATGAAAAAAATCACATTATCAAACAATTACCCTGATCAGAAATTGGTTAAGAGTGTCCTTTGCATGTGATGTTTTGCGGACCGTTCTCACAATTTCTGCAGCGCACATCGGAGTAGAATTGTATTGCATTGACTGGCACGAGTGGTCTTTTTCAATCACCAGGGGCCGGTTGCTTTGATTTATCAAGATGAATCCCCACGCTTGTCTCTAAGCTGCACGATGGCGCTGTCCCAATCAAAATGGTGCTGAAATGATCTTCTATTCCACATGAGTCTATCCCTTTAATTTATAAAAGTTTGAGTGACTTTAGGAGTTTCAGAAAGCAATAATTTGATACAGGGCTTTCAGAAAGTATTCGTACCTCTTGACTGATTCCACAGTCATTTTGTGTTGCGTTACATCCTGAATTTCTCTCACCCCTCTACACACAATATCCCATAATGACAAATTGTGGTCAATTTTTTTGGTTGAAAATGAAGTACAGAAATATCTAATCTACATAAGTATTCACAACCCTGAGTCAATACTTTGTAGAAGCACCTTTGGCGGCGATTACAGCTTTGAGTCGTATTTGGTCCAGTATGCCTGTATCAGCTATGCACATCTGGATTTGGGGACATTTCCCCATTCTTCCTTGCAGATTTTCTTAAGCTCTGTTAAGTCTTTCCACAGATTTAAAATGAGATTCAAGTCTGGGGTTTGGCTGGGCCACTCAAGGACTTTCACCTTCTTGTTCTGAAACCGTTCCAGCTTTGCTTTGGCTGTATGCCTGGGGTTATTGTCCTTTTGGAACATAAATCTTCGCCCCAGTCTAAAAATCAGGTTCTCATTAAGGATTTGCCTGTATTTGGCTCCATTCATTGTTTCCTCTATCCTTACCTGTCTCCTAGTCCCTGCCACTGGAAAGCATCCCCATAGCATGATGATGCGGCCACAAGGTTGGTGTTAGATGTGTGACGAGCTGTGCTTGGTTTTCTCAAGACATAGCTCTTTGCATTCAGGCCAAAGTGTTACATCAGAGCACAGAATATTTTGCCTTATGCTCTGAGTCTTTCTCGTGGCTTTTTGCAAACTCCAGTTGTGCTGTCATGTGCGTTTTTCTCAGGAGTGGCTTCCATCTGGCCACTCTCCCATAAAGCCCAGATTGGTGAAGTGCTGTATGAAGGTGCAACTATCAGGTATGAAGGTAAGACCCAGATGCAGATCACGTCAAATAAACAATAGTTTAATATTCTAACAGGGGCAGGCAATAGACAGGTCAAGGCAGGCAGGGGTCAGTAAACCAGAGGTGGGGCAACGGTACCTGGCGGCAGGCAGGGTCAGGGTAAGGCTGAGGTCAGTAATCCAGAGGGGGCAAAGGGACAGGTTGGCAGGTAGGCTCAGGGTCAGACAGGCGGGCTCGGAGTCAGGACCGGCAAGGATAAAAACCAGGAGGGCGAGAACAGAGAGACTGGAAAAAGCAGGAGCTGATACACAAAACACTGGTTGACTTGAAAAAAACAGATGAATTGGCAACAGACAAACAGAGAACACGGGTCTAAATACACAGGGGATAATGGGGAAGATGGGCGACACCTGGAGGGGGGTGGAGACAATCATAAAGACAGGTGAAACAGATCAGGGTGTGACAGCCACATTGAAAGTCACTGAGCTCTTCAGTAAGGCCATTCTACTGCATGTTTGTCTATGGAGATTGCATGGCTGTGTGCTCGATCTTATACACCTGTCAGCAACAGATGTGGCTGAAGTAGCTGAATTCACTAATTTGTAGGGGTGTCCACATACTTGTGTACATATAGTGTGTTTCTGCATTTCATTTTCTATAAATTTGCTAAAATTTCTAAAAATATGTTTTCAATTTGCCATTATGGGGCATTGACAACACAACAAAATGTGCAATAAGTCAAGGGGTATGAATTGCATTAACCTACCTCCAATATTTTTGTCATTCAGTGATGTTCATTCCCACAGAATATTTTTTAGCCTTACAAGGTTATAGATAAACATGTTTTAATTAGTTACCTGGCTTTTAAGAAGCCTACCTTAGCCATATCATAAAATATTAATTGAATTAGGGAATTGTTTTATAAAAGACATACAAATTATTTGGTAGTAATTGTAATATTGCAATATTTTATAGATTACTATGGGTGGCCAACTATCCCCCAGGAGAGCCTTAAAGGTGTAGTGTTGTATTTTGCGACAGGTTTGAATATGCAAAGAGGCAGTGTGTAGCCTAAATTTTTGGTAGATTTTGTATCTAATAATAGTTGTGCATTTTATTTTGTAAATTGGTTTCTTTGCATTATACAATGATGTAAAAATGGTGATGGACCATATTTTTGGTTAGCCATGTTGCTTACTTGTCCGAATGTCATTCCCTGCAGTTTAGCCAGGTGTGGTGCCAGTTATCTGTGCCAGGTAGGGAAGTTGGTCACGGGTTGGAATTACCAGTAAGGACAGCTGGGTGATATGGGATCTTGAATGTTGCCAGTAAAACGAAGGGAGGGGAGGGTACCTGCCAAAATCCCACATCAAAGGGGTTTGTCATTTAGTCCTGAGCAGGTTTCACATGCTTGGGGTGCCCTGTAGGGGCTTGTCTGTCTTTTCTGTCGCCTTTGTGTCTCTCTGCTGTCCCCTTTGAGGGGTGTGTCTGAAAATAATAAATCCCATAGTGGGTGGAAGATGTGTGAGAGTGAGTGAGTGGGTAAATCTGTTGACCAGTCGCTCATAGAAATGGGAGTGTGGCAAGGCTACTTTCTTTGTAACGGACGAAGTAGGCACAGGTATTGAAAGGAGGGGTCAGTGGGTGGTCAAGTTGGGAATTTTTTCATTGTCTAAATGTTCATTTAATCTGTTTGATGTGGCCATAATCCTCTTTTACAAGATGGGGTGGTTTCCTGTGAAGAGAGAGTCACAGGTGGACTGTAACAGTCAAAAAAGTGAGAAGCCCGTTTTCTCGATATGATCTCATCTCATTGGCAGTGCTTTGTCAGTGAGCCACTGGCATCCCTACAGTCTATTGGGAAAGTATTTAGCTTTTATCCAAAGAGACCTACAGTATAGTAGTGTGTGTGTGTGTGTGTGTGTATACAATTTGTATGGGTGGCCCTAGTGGGATTTTTATTTTCAATCTCTTTTCGATTTTTTTATTTGATTATACCTTCCGGTAACCTGCCTCACCCAGTGTGATATGGAATCGCTATTATTTTTAATTTTAGAACACATTCAAGAACCTCCAGAAGCTAACCAGCTAATTAGCTACAAGCTATTTAGTCACTGCTAGCAGCTTTTACCTTCTGCACAGATACCAGCCATGTTTTTATCCTCGATAATACTCGCTAGTCTACCAGTATCGGACTGTCTCTCCACAACAACGCCGGATTCCTGCCGTAATCCCTGGACCACTACTTCTGATCTTCACAGCTAGCTTGCAGCTAGCTAGCGCACAGCTTGCAGCTAGCTAGCGCAGAGCTTGCACTCACCGTGGCACCCAGTACCGAAGCTATCCTTGAGTCTCACCTCCCGGCCTACTCAGCTGTTCACCCGAACCCCACTCATACACGGCTAGAGCCCAATACTCCACCGGATCCTTGCTAAACTCTGGACCTTGGCACCAGATCACCGCTGCTACCGATTGGCTATAGTGGCTAACGCCACTGCCACGAAGCTAGCACCAGTTAGCCGGCTAGCAAACTAAATTCTACAATACCTCTTTCGCCATCTGGCTTGGATTCTCTGTTGACACGGCACCCCGCCACACCACCACGACTGGCCTGCCGACGAATACTCCATCCGCTGTGCCTTCAACCGGCCTCCGTCGGAGTAGACGCTCCTACTAGCCCCGGGCTACCAACTTTAAACGCTGTTTCGCCCGCGTGCTAGCGTAGTGGCGGCTTCCCTGTTCCATCTACTGCTGCCCCCTGGACAATATGATCACTTGGCTACATAGCTGATGCCTGCTGGACTGTCCATTAATCACGGTACTCCATTATTTATTTTATCTGTCGGTCCCAGCCGCGAACTCAGGCTATGTGTGTAGTTAATCCGACCCTCTCTGCCTAGTCATCGCCATTTTACCTGCTGTTGTTGTGTTAGCTGATTAGCTGTTGTTGTCTCACCTGTTGTTTTAGCTCACTCTCTCAATCAACACCTGCGATTATTTTATGCCTCACTGTATGTCTCTCTCAAATGTCAATATGCCTTGTATACTATTGTCCAGGTTAGTTATCATTGTTTTAGTTTACAATGGAGCCCCTAGTTCCACTCTTCATACCTCTGATACCTCCTTTGTCCCACCTCCCACACATGCGGTGACCTCACCCATTACAACCAGCATGTCCAGAGATACAACCAGCATGTCCAGAGATACAACCTCTCTTATCATCACCCAGTGCCTGGGCTTACCTCCGCTGTACCCACACCCCATCATACCTCTGTTTGCGCATTATGCCCTGAATATATTCTACCATGCCCAGAAATCTGCTCCTTTTATTCTTTGTCCCCAACGCTCTAGGCGACCAGTTTTGATAGCCTTTAGCCGCACCCTTATCCTACTCCTCCTCTGTTCCGCGGGTGATGTGGAGGTAAACCCAGGCCCTGCATGTCCCCAGGCACCCTCATTTGTTGACTTCTGTGATTGAAAAAGCCTTGGTTTCATGCATGTCAACATCAGAAGCCTCCTCCCTAAGTTTGTTTTACTCACTGCTTTAGCACATTCTGCCAACCCTGATGTCCTTGCCTTGTCTGAATCCTGGCTTAGGGTATGGAAATTCTGAGATTTCCATACCCAACTATAACATTTTCCGCCAAGATAGAATTGCCAAAAAGGGAGGAGTTGCAGTCTACTGCAGAGATTGACCTTACTTTGCAGGCTTACTCTCCAGGTCCATACCCAAACAGTTCGAACTTCTAATTTTAAAAATTAATCTCTCCAGAAATAAGTCTCTCACTGTTGCCGCCTGCTACCGACCCCCCCTCAGCTCCCAGCTGTGCCATGGACACCATTTGTGAATTGATCGCCCCCATCTATATTTACTTTGCCACCATGGCCTTTTTTTGCCTTTACCTCCCTTATCTCACCTCATTTGCTCACATTGTATATAGACTTGTTTATACTGTATTATTGACTGTATGTTTGTTTTACTCCATGTGTAACTCTGTGTCGTTGTATGTGTCGAACTGCTTTGCTTTATCTTGGCCAGGTCGCAATTGTAAATGAGAACTTGTTCTCAACTTGCCTACCTGGTTAAATAAAGGTGGGAAAAAAATAATACAAACAATCTAGCTACAGAGTTTGTTCCGTTAGGTGACCTAAACTGGGATATGCTTAACACCCCGGCAGTCCTACAATCTAAGCTAGATGCCCTCAATCTCACACAAATCATCAAGGAACCTACCAGGTACAACCATAAATCTGTAAACATGGGCACTCTCATAGACATTATCCTGACCAACTGGCCCTCCAAATACACCTCCTCTGTCTTCAGTTAGGATCTCAGTGATCACTGCCTCATTGCCTGTATCCGCCACGGGTCCGCGGTCAAACCACCCTCATCACCCCTCATCACTGTCAAACGTTCCCTAAAACACTTCTGCGAGCAGGCCTTTCTAATCAACCTGGCCCGGGTATCCTGGAAGGATATTGACCTCATCCGATCAGTTGAGGATGCCTGGTCAGTTTTTTAAAAGTAACTTCCTCACCATCTTAGATAAGCATGCTCCGTTCAAAAAATGCAGAACTAAGAACAGATATAGCCCTTGGTTTACTCCAGACCTGACTGCCCTCGACCAGCACAAAAACATCCTGTGGCGGACTGTAATAGCATCGAATAGTCTCCACGATATGCAACTGTTCAGGGAGGTCAGGAACCAATACACGCAGTCAGTCAGGAAAGCGTAGGCCAGCTTTTTCAAGCAGAAATTTGCATCCTGTAGCTCTAACTCCAAAAAGTTCTGGGGCACTGTAAAGTCCATAGAGAACAAGAGCACCTCCTCCCAGTTGCCCACTGCACTGAGGCTAGGCAACACTGTCACCACCGATAAATCCATGATAATCGAAAACTTCAACAAGCATTTCTCAACGGCTAGCCATGCCTTCCTCCTGGCTACTCCAACCACGGCCAACAGCTCCGCCCCCCCCCGCAGCTACTCGCCCAAGCCTCCCCAGCTTCTCCTTTACCCAAATCCAGATAGCTTTGAAAGAGCTGCATAACCTGGACCCATACAAATCAGCTGGGCTTGACAATCTGGACCCTCTATTTCTGAAACTATCCGCCACCATTGTCACAACCCCAATTACCAGCCTGTTCAACCTCTCTTTCGTATTGTCTTAGATCCCCAAGGATTGGAATGCTGCCGCGGTTCTCCCCCTCTTCAAAGGGTGGAGACAGCCTGGACCCAAACTGTTACAGACCTATATCCATCCTGCCCTGCCCTATCGAAGGTCTTCGAAAGCCAAGTCAACAAACAGATCACTGACCATCTCGAATCCCACCGTACCTTCTCCGCTGTGCAATCTGGTTTCCGAGTTGGTCATGGGTGCACCTCAGCCACGCTCAAGGTACTAAACGATATCATAAACGCCATTGATAAAAAAACAGTACTGTGCAGCCGTCTTCATCGACCTGGCCAAAGCTTTCGACTCTGTCAATCATCATATTCTTATCGTCAGACTCAGTAGCCTCGGTTTTTCTAATGACTGCCTTGCCTGGTTCACCAACTACTTTGCAGACAGAGTTCAGTGTGTCAAATCGGAGGGCATGTTGTCCGGTCCTCTGGCAGTCTCTATGGGGGTGCAACAGGGTTCAATTCTCGGGCCGACTCTTTTCTCTGTATATATCAATGATGTTGCTCTTGCTGCGGGCGATTCCCTGATCCACCTCTAAGCAGACAACACCATTCTGTATACTTCTGGCCCTTCCTTGGACACTGTGCTATCGAACCTCCCAACGAGCTTCAATGCCATACAACACTCCTTCCGTGGCCTCCAACTGCACTTAAACACTAGTAAAACCAAATGCATGCTTTTCAACCGTTCGCTGCCTGCACCCGCACGCCCGACTAGCATCACCACCCTGGATGGTTCCGACCTAGAATACGTGGACATCTATAAGTACCTAGGTGTCTGGCTAGACTGTAAACTCTCCTTCCAGACTCATATCAAACATGTCCAATCAAAAAAATCAAGTCGGCTTTCTATTTAGCAACAAAGCCTCCTTCACTCACGCTGCCAAACTTACCCTAGTAAAACTGACTATCCTACCGATCCTCGACTTCGGCGATGTCATCTACAAAATAGCTTCTAATACTCTACTCAGCAAACTTGATGCAGTTTATCACAGTGCCATCCGTTTTGTTACTAAATCACCTTATACCACCCACCACTGCGACCTGTATGCTCTAGTTGGCTGGCCCTCGCTACATATTTGTCGCCAGACCCACTGGCACCAGGTCATCTACAAGTTCATGCTAGGTAAAGCTCCGCCTTATCTCAGTTCACTGGTCACGATGGCAACACCCACCCGTAGCACGCGCTCCAGCAGGTGTATCCCACTGATCATCCCTAAAGCCAACACCTCATTTGGCCGCCTTTCCTTCCAGTTCTCTGCTGCCTGTGACTGGAACGAATTGCAAAAATCGCTGAAGTTGGAGACTTTTATCTCCCTCACCAACTTTAAACATCTGCTATCTGAGCAGCTAACCGATCGCTGCAGCTGTACATAGTCCATCGGTAAATAGCCCACCCAATTCACCTACCTCATCCCCATACTGTTTTTATTTATTTACCTTTCTGCCTTACCTTCTGCCTTACATTTCTTACCTTACCTTTTTTGCACACCAGTATCTCTACCTGCACATGACCATTTGAACATTTCACTCCAGTGTTAATCTGCTAAATTGTAATTATTCGCCTACCTCCTCATGTCTTTTGCACACAATGTATATAGACATTCTTTTTTTTCTACTGTGTTATTGACTTGTTTATTGTTTACTCCGTGTGTAACTCTGTGTTGTTATCTGTTCACACTGCTATGCTTTATCTTGGCCAGGTCGCAACTAGCCTACCTGGTTAAATAAAGGTGAAATAAAAATAATAATAAATATTACAGATGCTTCTAGCCTTAGTTCTCGATTATAGGCCACAAGAAGGTGGGAACCAATTCCAACATTTCCTTCCATTTACTTTGCTAACTTTAGCCTGTACTATAAAACATTTAGAATTTACCAAGTTATTTTCCCTGAGATATTGGCTGATAATGTAATATTTCCCAAATATTCATTGGCATTTCCCTTCCAGAACAGATCAAGAACATCTGTTTACCCCCTGACCACACAGAGCTCATATTCCGCAAGCCAGGGCCTTCAAAGTGAGTGTGTTGCTTTCAAAGTAGCCTACAGTATAGTATTCCTGCTGTTTTCTTTCTCAGACAGTTTCTGTCAGACAGTTAGCTAAATAAGCTGTGCTGTGGTAAATTTGTTAGTGTTTAATTAAGCTGGAGGTATGAAGCTAGGCCCTCAGCACTGAACCAGACCATTACATAATACTTTCTATTGCCATTCACAGGAACAAGGATTAGCACTGGCAATCATACCCAGCCCTAGAACAACCCTTTCCCTCCAACTCATAACTCCATAGCTGCTCTGCTTATGTCTTCTCAGCAACTTTGTACAAGCATTTCACTACACCCGCAATAACATCTGTGAAATATGTGTATGAGACCAATAACATTTGATTTGATTTGAAAACCTGGAAAAATAAATCCCAGATTGTAGTTTTAAAGGGTTACCAATCCAGTAGCTTGACTTATCCTGCCATGGATGAACTTTTCCCATGCACTCACTCCTCAGAGAATTTCTCCCACTACCACCAACAGTAGAGCCGTGATGATCTTGGAAGCACTGTTCATGACACAAACTGTTCACACCCCTCCTGTTGGTGGAGGGAACATTTTGCAGGTTTAAATCTTATTTGCTGCAATTCTACACATTTTGTCATGGATACAGAGACAATTTGGAGTTAAAGCTCATTTTATTGCAATTCTTTACATTTTGCCATGTCTAATGTGTATTCATGTGATATTTCAGTGACTCAAACATTACATACAAATCTATGGGCTAAAAAAACCTAGCTAAAAAAAATGTTAGCTGACATGGGCTAGTTGACCTGGACATTTCTGACAAGAGGAAAACTGTTGATGTGCTACCCAATTTTGAAATTGCACCCTGTGCATTCTACTATTACAACTTTCAAGACTAAGTTGAAAGCCGGACTGAGTCAAAAAATAAAATAAAAAATAAACCTGGTCGCCTAGATTCACTTTAGCAGGCCTTCTAAAATACATGGCCTTATTTACCTAGGCAAGTCAGTTAAGAACAAATTCTTATTTTCAATGGCGTCCTAGGTACAGTGGGTTAACTGCCTGTTCAGGGGCAGAACGACAGATTTGTACCTTGTCAGCTCGGGGATTTGTACCTTGTCAGCTTGCAACCTTCCGGTTACTAGTCCAACGCTCTAACCACTAGGCTACCTTGCCACCCCATGAAAGTATTCAGTACGTGACAGCCTTATTCTAAAATTGATGAAATAAAACAATTTCCTCAGCAATCTACACACAATACCCCATAATGACAAAGTAAAAACAGGTTTTTAGAAAGTATTACTAATTTATTCAAACAAAAAACAGAAATACCTTTATTTACATAAGTATTCAGACCGTTTGCTATGAGACTCAAAATGTTGCTCAGGTGCATCCTCTATTGATCATTCTTGAGATGCTTCTACAACTTGATTGTAATCCACCTGTGGGAAATTTAATTGATTGGACATGATTTGGAAAGGCACACACCTGTCTATATAAGGTCCCACAGTTGACAGTGCATGTCAGAGCAAAAACCAAGCCAATATGTTGAAGAAATTGTCCGTTGAGCTCAAAGACAGGATTGTGTCAAGGCACATATCTGAGGAATGATTCCAAAATATTTCTGCAGCCATTTAAGAATATGGCTTCCATCATTCTTAAATGGAAGAAGTTTGGAACCACCATGACTCTTCTGAGAGCTGGCCTCTCCGCTAAACAGCAATTTGGGGAGAAGGGCCTTGGTCAGGGAGGTGACCAAGAACCTGATGGTCACTCTGACAGAGCTCTAGAGTTCCTCTGTGGAGATGCGAGAATCTGTGGCCCAGGAAAAACCCAGACTTGAACCCGATCGAACATCTCTGGAGAGACCTGTAAATAGCTGTGCTGCAATGCTCCCCATCCAACCTGACAGAGCTTGAGAGGATCTGCAGAGAAGAATGGGAGAAACTCCCCAAATACAGGTGTACCGAGCTTGTAGCATCATCATACCCAAGAGGCTTTAACCGATGCCAAAGGTGCTTCAACAAAGTACTGCGTAAAGGGTCTGAATACTTATGTACAGTTGAAGTCGGAAGTTTACATACCTTATGTACAGTTGAAGTTGGAAGTTTACATACACTTAGGTTTGCAGTCATTAAAACTTGTTTTTCAACCACCACACATTTCTTGTTAACAAACTATTGTTTTGGCAAGTCGGTTAGGACATTACTTTGTGCATGACAAGTAATTGTACACAGACAGATTATTTCACTTATAATTCACTGTATCACAATTCCAGTGGGTCAAAAGTTTATAATCACTAAGTTGACTGTGCCTTTAAACAGCTTGGAAAATTCCAGAAAATGACGTCATGGCTTTAGAAGCTTCTGATAGGCTAACTGACATCACTTGAGTCAATTGGAGGCCTACCTTCAAACTCAGTGCCTCTTTGCTTGACATCATGGGAAAATCAAAAGAAATCAGCCAAGACCTCAGGAAAAAAAATTGTAGACCTCCACAAGTCTGGTTCATCATAGAGAGCAATTTCCAAACGCCAGAAGGTGAAGGAAAAAGGAAACCGCACACTGCTCTTGATAGTATCACTGATGTTTAATAAGCTTACATATTGGCCTCATGGCCTTCATCAGAGCTTTTTTGCTTAAAAACAATTAGCACTCTTATGTAGACCTAGCCCCACCCACATCCGTTCCACACATTGTAAGGGGTTGGAGGCAAAGGAAAAACAAATAAGTGCTACCAAATATAACAATATGCATTTCAGAAATATTACAGAAGTGTATAAATAAGACTTATTAAACACGTCTGTAAAACCACAATAAGGACATAGCAAGTTTTCATTAATCATTGTGTAACGTATACTCATTCACTTTTGTACATTGCCTTTGTCCGTACACTTGACCTTATTTTAGCGCCCCAAAAACGTAATACTTTGAGATCAACTGTAAATTCAATATCATTGTAAAGCACAATTTCTCCCCTTTCCAACAGAATCAATTACATGACCTCCACGCTGCCCGTTTCTGCATAATTCAATCAGGCAATAAGCTCTGTCGGGTCTTTTTTTAAATGGCGGGTGGGGAAGCGAAACTAATGCGTGATAGTGAGAAGGAGAGATGTTGTGTGGGAAAATAGCCTTTTTCCGACTCTCTGTCCAACTTATCACCTTATCGCCTCTAAAATGTAAATAAAACACTTTCAAGAGTTTATATAATGTGTCATTACATACCTATTTGAAGGTTTGTGTCGAATTTGAATCTGGTTTTTAGGGCGGTGCTAAAGTAATATTAGAAGTATACAGCGGCTTTGAGAATGATGATCACATGCAATGATGACGCAAGAAATGACTAGGTATACCCCTCTTAACCCCGTCACTGTCGTTTTTCTTGTTGTTAAATGATGAGAGAAGTGCTACACCTGGTGGAGAGAGATTGTAAAGACAGAAATAGTTGCTTCATGTGTGCTGTACGTTACGACATGACACGTCACGGTGTAACGGAGGGTTCGTTTTTTCATCTTTTCTCCAAAACTATAGAGCCATTACCATGTCGATCAACGCTTGAATAGAAACGTAGTTCACACCCCCGATTTTGAATTCAACACAGTCGCTACAATCCCATTAGTTTTCTTTGTAGCCTCGTATGAATGTTGCGGTTGCACACATTTGTAAGGAATGGGGTGAGTTTACGTTACATCGTACGAAAAACATCAGAGTAATCTTAAATAGGCACATAATTCATGTTCAAATTCACAACATAACATACATAGGCATTTCATCATTAAGTCCTTTAGGAAATAATGTTGAGATGGTGAACATCCAAAAATATACTATTTTACTCAGAGTATTATTAATATTTTTCATTTGATTTATTTTTATTTCACCTTTATTTCACCAGGTAGGCTAGTTGAGAACAAGTTCTCATTTGCAACTGCGACCTGGCCAAGATAAAGCGTAGCAATTTGACACATACAACAACACAGAGTTACACATGGAATAAACAAAACATACAGTAGCACAAAAGAAAACAAAAAGTCTGTATACAGTGAGTGGAAATGAGGTAAGTTAAGGAAATAAATAGGCCATGGTGGTGAAGTAATTACAATATAGCAATTAAACACTGGAATGGTAGATCGGCAGAAGATGAATGTGCAGGTAGAGATACTGGGGTGCAAAGGAAGAAAATAAATAAATACCACTATGGGGATGAGGTAGGTCGATAGATGGGCTGTTTACAGATGGGCGACGTACAGGTGCAGTGATCTGTAAGCTGCTCTGACAGCTGGTGCCTAAAGCCAGTCAGGGAGATGTGAGTCTCCAGCTTCAGAGATCTTTGCAATTCGTTCTAGTCATGGGCAGCAGAGAACTGGAAGGAAAGACGACCAAAGGAGGAATTGGCTTTGGGGGTGACCAGTGAGATGTACCTACTGGAGCGCGTGCTATGAGTGGGTGCTACTGTGGTGACCAGTGAGCTGAGATAAGGCGGGGCTTTACGTAGCAGAGACTTGTAGATAATCTGTAGCCAGTGGGTTTGGCGACGAGTATGAAGCGAGGGCCAACCAACGAGAGCGTACAGGTCGCAATGGTGGGTCGTGTATGGGGCTTTGGTGACAAAACGGATGTCACTGTGACAGACTGCATCCAATTTGTTGAGTAGAGTGTTGGAGGCTATTTCAGTCAAGGATCAGTAGGATGGTCAGTTTTACAAGGGTATGTTTGGCAGCATTTTATTTTACCTTTTATTTAACTAGGCAAGTCAATTAAGAACAATTTCTTATTTTCAATAGCTGCCTAGGAACAGTGGGTTAACTGCCTGTTCAGGGGCAGAACGACAGATTTGTACCTTTGTCAACTTGTCAATAATTAGATACAGTTGAATTCGGTAGTTTACATATACTTCGGTTGGAGTCATTAAAACTAGTTTTTCAACTACTCCACAAATTTTCTTTAGTCGGTTAGGACACCTACTTTGGGAATGTTTTTTCCAACAATTGTTTACAGACAGATTATTTAACTTATAATTCACTGTATCACAATTCCATTGGGTCAAAAGTCAAGGGGTCTGAATTTTTTCCGAATGCACTGTATACCCTGATATATAGGCTATACGAATGATGCATTAATATATGAATTAACTTCAAACTTACATCTCTGTCTTCAATGTTCCCTTGCACAATTCATGCATCTCCGATGGCTACTCCACTGGCCTATCTCTTTCTCCTCTATAGATTTTAAACAAGTAGCCTATATAGACAATGAATAGCAATATAGTTTGTAACTTATTTCGAGCAATTTAAAAAAAAAGTAATATGGCTAGGGTGTCACGGTCACGTTCTGACCTTAGTTCTTTTGTTATGTCTTTGTTTTAGTATGGTCAGGGCGTGAGTTGGGTCGGTTGTCTATGTTAGTTTTTCTATGATTTGCTATTTCTGTGTTTGGCCTGGTATGGTTCTCAATCAGAGGCAGCTGTCAATCATTGTCTCTGATTGAGAACCATATTTAGGTAGCCTGTTTTCTATTGTGTTTTGTGGGTGATTATTTTCTGTTTTCTGTTGTGTGTCTGCACCAGCCAGAACTGTTTTCGGTCGTTATCTTTGTTATTTCCGTGTTCATTTAATAAATATGGACACATACCACACTACACCTTGGTCCTCCTCTTCTTCCACCAACGACGGCCGTTACATAGGTCTATTCCAGGAGAGAAGAGCATTAATCGATCCTCTTGCTTTCTGAATGGCTATAAAATGGGGCACAGCTTTGGCAATGAACTGGCGGGGAGGTTTGAATGACAAGAGCGACGTGTAATCCTAGCTCTGGTGTAATTTGATTCCATTGGATAAATTGATACCTTGCTGCACTGATGCATTCCAAATGTAAAAAACAGGCATAGAGAATAGTATAAATTAATTCACACAACAAACCCACAGACCTGCTAGTGGCAGTGTCTCAGATAAATATGTATGTTGATCAACAAAACAATATTTTGCAATTGGTGTGAAAGGTGTCATAAACAAGACAGGTGCTTGAATTTTCTATTTTTCTTTGTTTCTAAAAAATAAATATTTGGTGAGAAAGGGCCTTTACTGAAAATAGGCCTTTTACCAGGAGCATTTGATTCTTATTAAAGAGATAGAGTCCAGACAGGCTACTTTAGGAACTTTTCTGAATGGACATACTGGCCTACAGAGAAAATATGTGAACTCATACACGCACACACTGGCAGTTTGACTATAACTGCCAAAATAATAAAATCACTGAAATGTAAATGAGGGATACAATGTATATTGAAAGCAGGTGCTTCCACACACGGGTTGTTCCTGAGGCAATTAAGCAATTAATATCCCATCATGCTTTGGGTCATGTATTAAAATGCTTAGCAGGACATTATCTCCCATATCTTGAGAGAATGGTTTTGCATCCCTCCGATAGATTTCCATACACTTGTAGAATCTATGCCAAGGTTCATTGAGGCTGTTTTGGATCGTGGTGGCCCAATGCCCTATTAAGACACTTTATGTTGGTGTTTCCTTTATTTCAGCAGTTACCTCTATATATTTCTTTATTAAAATAGTTATGGCGGTTATTTCATTTTCATGATGGTCTTCACCCATAATGATCGATTATATGGTTATACAAAAATCATCACAGTCCTAGAGACATTTGCCAGTGTGTAAGGCTTATTATGTGAATCTCTTCCGCGTGGCAGGCTTATTTGGGTCAGTTGTAGTGATTAACAGGGAGGGGTGATGACAGGTCCTGTTGCTCAGTGCTCACTCATTTGTTTTGGGTTTCACAGACAATGCTTTTTTTATTGCAATAGGACACACACACAGTGCTGGAAAATTACCCAATTGTCTTACTAGAGTAAAAGTGAAGAAAATTGCTCAAAGTGAAAGTCACCCAGTAAAATACTACTTGAGTAAAAGTCCAAAAGTATTTGGTTTTAAATATACTTAAGTATCAAAAGTAGTCAAAAGTTTGACCAGGGATGTTCTCTTGATGTGTTTGATTTGTACCATTTTCCTGACCTGCTAAGCATTTGTAATGAGTACTTTTGGGAGTCAGGGAAAATTAATGGGGTAAAAAGTACCGTATTATCTTTAGGAATGTGGTGGAGTAAAAGTAAAAGTTATCCAAAACATAAATGGTAAAGTACAGATGCCCCCAAAAACTACTTAAGTAGTACTTTAAAGTATTTTTACTTAAGTACTTTACCCCACTGGACACACACACACACACACACCGTGCAGACTGCTGTGCACCCAGTTTAATAAACAACTTTGTGGGAATCTATGCGGGAGCATGACATCGTTTGCTAGCAATGTTCTCTTATAACAAAGTAAAGGAACTAACTAACAGTTGTCCTGAATTTTTTCAAAGGAAACTCCAAGCAACTAGTTAACGTAATTTGAATCTTTGTTTCAGCCAGTGGTACATATGCTCAATTATGTGGAAACTGGAAAGTCCCTTGATGTCCATTTTCAGGCAGAGAGAACGATACAGTTCACCCTTATTCACATCCTGTGGTGTGTACACACTGTGTAATGGGATAACTAGTGGAGGGCCCAGATGCATAGACCCTCTCGCCCCTGCCCCCCTACTGGTCCTAGTAAATTAAAGCCATTGTCCCGGCCTGGCCCCCTTTCTCTATATTTGGCCCCTGGCTGCCCAGTAATCAGTAAGTTATGATGAATCCTCAGCATGGCCATGGCCAGTTCTCTCTCCCTCACAGCAAGCCTGTGGAATGTGTTAATTGGTCCTGCTTGGAAATCTTTCAGAGGTTTGTTGCTGAATGAAACTTGTTAATTCATGACCAACAACTCTGCATCTTCTCTCTTAGGTCGTGTCTACACTTGACACTTACATGCAACTTCTGCTATCAGAATACAAAGATCGCATTGAAAAGACAGGTCTAGACGCACAAAATCATTTTATGGTCAGATTGTGTTCAGATCTAGCTTACCACTTCAGGAGGTGTTCAGGGATGCATTGTGTATGAATTTCTCCTTAGTCTGGACACAACCAGGCTGCTGAAAGCGCGTACAGTGGGAGACGTCATCAGTACTCTTCTCACAATTCTCCAGAAAACACATTCCTAGTGTGTGAGGAACGTGTTTGTTGACCTCATAATAATTAGAAAAACACTTTTTTGTTTGGCTAGAGTTATGCTAACCCGTTTGCAATCCTTTAGCGTTGCTTGCTAGCTTGCTGGCTAGCTACAGAGTTTAGCTGGCTTGTTAGCTACAGTAGTTACAGTGCCTTGCGAAAGTATTCGGCCCCCTTGAACTTTGCGACCTTTTGCCACATTTCAGGCTTCAAACATAAATATATAAAACTGTATTTTTTTGTGAAGAATCAACAACAAGTGGGACACAATCATGAAGTGGAACGACATTTATTGGATATTTCAAACTTTTTTAACAAATCAAAAACTGAAAAATTGTAAGAATGCTGATCGTTGAATATAGCTCATCCTTCAACGCCGTAGTATCTTCCAAGTTCTTCATTAAGCTCGGGGCCCTGGGTCTGAACCCGGCCCTGTGCAACTGGGTCCTGGACTTCCTGATGGGCCACCCCCAGGTGGTGAAGGTAGGAAACAACACCTCCACTTCACTGATCCTCAACACATGGGTTCCACAAGGGTGCATGCTCAGCCCCCTCCTGTACTCCCTGTTTAGCCATGACTACGTGGCCACGCACGCCTCCAACTCAATCATCAAGTTTGCAGACGCAAACAACTGCAATAACATCTGCTAAATATGTGTATGTGACCAATACAATTTGAAATACAGGCTAAGGCATCTTGGCAGATGACGTAGGATCAGATGAGCATTGGAGAGCTCAAATCCTGTCAGGTTATGCCTGCTAGGCTATGAACTCTCAATCTCTCGACTGAATTGTCAATCTCTCGACTGGATGGTGCAAAATCAGAGAATATTAACATATTGTGTGGTGGATAAATGTGTATTTGTGTAATGTCTGTTGGTTTGTGTTTTTTTGTTTGTCCTGTCACTCAAAAAAGTATAAACTTGATCACAAAAAAAGGTTATAGTGGATTAAGGCTGACACTAGGAGTCTGAGATGAGATGTCTTTAATGTGTTTGGTTAACTGCTTAGAATGTGGATGGAAGGACACTTGACTTGAACTGCACCTTTCTGTAGAAACACTAGTTAAGGATGTGATTAGTGTTGTCAACTTGTCACTTTTGATGCAGGTCTTATGTCAGAGATTCAGTAGTAGACCTTTACACATGGTGTTGTTAGCTAGTTATACAGTAGCTGAGCATGTGCAATGTCTAGGCCTAGCCAGTCTGTCATTATTATGGTTTGTCTCCCTCCTCCCATCCACAGAGGTGTTCTGCAGAAGCAACCGCAGCAACAACAGTGACTCAGACACAAAGAGTGCTTCCCAAAAATCTCAGATATTAGGCACTACTATTGACTATGGTCCCTGGTTAAAAGTAGTGCACTAAATAGGGAATATGGTCCCATTTGGGATGCAGAGAAGTTTAATTGAAAAAGGGGCTGGAGCAGTGGCTGGCTAGGGAGTGGGTTGACTTGATGGATGTGAAGCTCTTTTACTAATCAATTTGGGCTGAGTACACACACACACACACACACACACACACACACACACACACACACACACACACACACACACACACACACACACACACACACACACACACACACACACACACACACACACACACACAGTACATCAGTAGTATGTAAACAGAGTAGTCATAAACAGAGGACTCCACTCATAGCTGGCAGCTTGATTGGCAGTGTGTCGCTATCTAGCCTATATGTTCATCGTTGTTATGCTGATGGGGTTGTGTGTCTCTGTTTGGCAATGAGAGTGTGGCCTGTGTGTGTGTGTAAAATAAGACCATACCATATCTATACAGATATTCTAGTCTTATTTGGAGTTTGACATTGTGTGGCTGATGCCTTCGGTATCCGTTTACTATGTTGTGTTGGAGGAGTGATTAGATGTCCAGCTGTGGCCTATGGGATTCTTGTTCTTGGAATGCTCTTTACTGACGCTATCGCTGTTGACAGCTGCCTGCAATCTGTCCATCGTGCCCCTTCTCTTCCCTTCCATTACCTATTAATGATTACAACACACAGTCACAGACCTCCATTCACTAGAGACAGGACAGGTGTAGGGTTTCACCTGATGAGGTAATGGTAAATGACTCAACACTATTCTCCATGGAAAACAAATGCTTCACTGAATGTTGTTCATGAATATCTCGGATGTTTTTGCGTAAGTAGCCTAGGCTATTTCTCTGTGTTTGTGTGTATGTGTGTTTGTTCGTCTCTGTCTGTGTCCACACCTTTGTGGCAATGCCGCTGTGTGAGCGACATTGCCACAGAGGTGTGATGTGTGTACATTACTGCATACAGTGAAGGACATTTCCACATCTGTGTGTGACAGAGAGAGACATTGCCAGTGTCTGGTCCCAGCTGTTGCAGTGTTGCAGGACTGTATGGTGTCATGGCTGGGTCAGAGAGGGTCAGCTGTTGCCCCCTGCGAGATCAGATGTCCAAGGAGGAGGGGGAGTGCTGCATGCTGCAGGTCCTAGAGACTAGTCTGGTTAAACCAGACTGATTGATTGATTGTGAGGGGAATTTCACGGTAACGGAATTGGACTGAGTCTCAGCTAGGGCTGGGCGATATATCGAGTTAATTGAAACAGATTTTTTGTAGCGTGAATTTTCATATGCCTGAATCGCAAGTATTTCATTTTTTTTTTTTAGCATTTATGGCTTGTTCTCAAGTTGTCTCTTTGGTCTCTTCTCCCTTGCTCTTTCTGTGCTGTGCATTGTGCACCTTCCCACACACACACCAAGCCCCTCCCCTCCCCTGCCATTCAACATACACTGTAGATTGACTTTTGCGCTCTGATAAAAAGCAGCCCCAAACCAAACATGGTTTGGTCCAACAGAATCGCTCATATAAACACCACAATACATCGAGACATTATTTTACTGTAATATAGGAACACTTTACCTCTCTAATGATACCCTCTTTATAACTCCTAAAATTGCTTGCAGAGCAGACAATACTAAACAGTATATTTGTATACAATTGTAATGAGCTTAAAAAGATTTATATAAGGAATTGGCAACGCGCATATTTTTATAGAGGTAGGTAGACCACTTGATTTCAGCATCTTAACCAGCTGTTCGGTCATCAACATCGTATATAGACTTGTTTATACTGTATTATTGACTGTATGTTTGTTTTACTCCATGTGTAACTCTGTGTCGTTGTATGTGTCGAACTGCTTTGCTTTATCCTGGCCAGGTCGCAATTGTAAATGAGAACTTGTTCTCAACTTGCCTACCTGGTTAAATAAAGGTTAAATAAAAAAAATAAAAAAATAAACTTGATTTCAACATCTAAACCAGCTGTTCGGTCTTCAATGCGGTCTTCAATGCGGTCTTCAATGCGTTTTATTTTTCATCGCCGTCCAAAATGTGCAAATTCTTTTTCTCTTTTTTTTTTAATGCTCCCTGGCTGTCTCGTGATTATTAGTGAGCTGGACAGTCAAGAAACAGTATGAATGTAAGTCCATAATAATTTCTACACAGTTTAAGGTATATTGAGTTTGTTTCCCCTTTGCTCTCCTTAGCGTGTAAGAGTATGCAAAGCTAGCATAGCAATTTTCAAAAAGCCAGATAACCAAATAAATAAAATCATATATGTTTGACACCCTTTTTCCGGATTAACTACATAATATCGACCGAAACATGGCAAACGTTGTTTGGAATCAATCCTCAAGGTGTTTTTTCACATATCTCTTCATTGACATGCAGTTCTTGGAAGCTTGCTTCTCTCTCTCTGCTCCATGGAAAAATACTGGCAGGTGACTTTTGCGCACCAATTTCGGCGCAGGACACCGGGCGACACGTGGTAAATGTGGTCTCTTATGGTCAATCTTCCAACGATCTGCCTACAAATACGTCACAATGCTGCAGACACCTTGGGGAAACGACAGAAAGGGCAGACTCATTCCTCTTGCGTTCAAGATCTCAACAAATATGAGTCGAGCATCTTTTTGTGACAAAACGGCTTCCAAAAATGAAATAGCGCCACCATAAGTGTAGCATCTCAACAAAGTGCTGTTCAAACAGGTGTTCATAACAGCTCAACTGTTCTACTAGCTAATATAGATCCAAGTTGGCTAGACTTAAAGTTGAAAGATTAAGCTGGCCACTCATTAGCAAGTGGGCTTGTGCTTGACAGATTGTTTATGAGACCCATGCTCATTTTCTATAATGCATTAGTCTGCTACAAGAGCTTGGTCATTATTAGTAGATGTGCATTGTGTATGGTTTTTCAAAGAAAGACTTGAAACCCAGATCAGTGATTACTGCAAAAAGTCAAGTTAAACTAGTTTGATAAAATAATGTATTATTAGTGGTGTCACGCCTTGGTCTTAGTATTTTTGTGTTTTAGTTTATTTGTTGGTCAGGCCAGGGTGTGACATGGGTTTATGTTGTATTTCGTATTGGGGTTTTTGTTGGTATTGGGATTTGCGGCTGAGTAGGGGTGTTGCATAGGTTTGGCTGCCTGAGGCGGTTCTCAATCAGAGTCAGGTGATTCTCGTTGTCTCTGATTGGGAACCGTTATTTAGGTAGCCTGGGTTTCACTTTGTATTTCGTGGGTGATTGTTCCTGTCTCTGTGTAGTTTCACCAGATAGGCTGTAATTAGGTTTCACGTTCCGTTTGTTGTTTTTGTATTTGTATAGTTATTTCATGTGTCACTTTTTTCATTAAAGTCATGAGTAACCACCACGCTGCATTTCGGTCCGACTCTCTTTCTACAAACGAAGAACGCCGTTACAGAATCACCCACCACACACGGACCGAGCAGCATGTTAACATGCAGGAGCCACAGGAGAGGCAACAGAAGCAGCTTCAGTGGGAGAGGCTACACCACTTGGAGAATTGGACATGGGAGGAAGAACTGGACGGAAAAGGACCCTGGGCTCAGCCTGGTGAATATCGCCCCCCCCCAAGGAGGAACTAGAGGCGGCTAAAGCGGAGAGGCGCTGGTATGAGGAGGCAGCACGGCGACGTGGATGGAAGCCCGGGAATCAGCCCCAAAAATTTCCTGGGGGGGGGCTTTCAGGGAGTATGGTTACGCCAGGTAGGAGACCTGCGCAAACTCCCTGTGCTTACCGGGGGGCTAGAGAGACCGGGCAGGCACCGTGTTATGCAGTGGTGCGCACTGTGTCCCTAGTGCGGGTGCATAGCCCGGTGCGGTATATTTCAGCTCCGCGAATCGGCCGGGCTAGATTGAGCGTCGAGCCAAATGCCATGAAGCCGGCTCTACGCATCTGGTCCCCAGTGCGTCTCCTTGGGCCGGCTTACATGGCACCAGCCTTGCGCTCGGTGTCTCCGGTTCGCCTACATAGCCCAGTGCGGGCTATTCCACCTCGCCGCACTGGCAGGGCGACCGAGAGTATTCAACCGGGTAAGGTTGGGCAGGCTCGGTGCTCAAGAGCTCCAGTGCGCCTGCACGGTCCGGTCTATCCAGTACCACCTCCACACCCCAGCCCTCCGGTAGCAGCTCCCCGCACCAGGCTTCCTGTGCGTGTCTTCAGCCCAATACCACCAGTGCCAGCACCACGCATAAGGCCTACAGTGCGCCTCGCCTCTCCTGCGCTGTCAGAGCCTTTCTTCTCTCCTGCGCTGTCGGAGTCTCCCGCCTGTTCAGCGCTATCAGAGCCTTTCTCCTCTCCAGCGCTGCCGGAGCCTCCAGCCTGTTCGGAGCAGCCTGAGCTGCCAGTCTGCATGGAGCAGCCAGAGCTACCAGTCTGCATGGAGCAGCTAGAGCTGCCAGTCTGTATGGAGCAGCTAGAGCTGCCAGTCTGCATGGAGCAGCCAGAGCTGTCAGTCTGCTTGGAGCAGCCAGAGCTGCCAGTCTGCATGAAGCTGCCAGTCTGCAAGGAGCTGCCAGTCTGCAAGGAGCTGCCAGTCTGCAAGGAGTTGCCAGTCTGCATGGAGTTGCCAGTCTGCATGGAGTTGCCAGTCTGCAAGGAGCTGCCAGTCTGCAAGGAGCTGCCAGTCTGCAAGGAGCTGCCAAAGCTGTTTGGTCTGCATGGAACAGTCAGAGCTGTCAGTCTGCAAGAAGCCGCCAGAGCTGTCAATCTGCATGGAGCAGCCAGAGCCGCCAGTCAGCATGGAGCAGCCAGAGCCGTCAGTCAGCATGAAGCAGCCAGAGCCGTCAGTCTGCCAGGATCCGCCAGTCAGCCAGACTCTTCCAGATCCGCCAGTCAACCAGACCCTTCCAGATCCGCCAGTCAGCCAGACTCTTCCAGATCCGCCAGTCAGCCAGACTCTTCCAGATCCGCCAGTCAGCCAGACTCTTCCAGATCTGCCAGTCATCCAGACTCTTCCAGATCTGCCAGTCATCCAGACTCTTCCAGATCTGCCAGTCAGCCAGACTCTTCCAGATCTGCCAGTCAGCCAGACTCTTCCAGATCTGCCAGTCAGCCAGACTCTTCCAGATCTGCCAGTCAGCCAGACTCTTCCAGATCTGCCAGTCAGCCAGACACTTCCAGATCTGCCAGTCAGCCAGACTCTTCCAGATCTGCCAGTCAGCTAGACTCTTCCAGATCTGCCAGTCAACCAGACTCTTCCAGATCTGCTAGTCAACCAGACTCTTCCAGATCTGCTAGTCAACCAGACTCTTCCAGATCCGCCAGTCAGCCAGGATCTGCCGGATTCAACTGCCTGGCTGGGCTTCATCTCAGTACTGGGCTTCCTCTCAGTACTGGGCTTCCTCTCAGTGCTGGGCTTTCTCTCAGTACTGGGCTGCCCCTCAGTCCCGAGGCTTCCCCTCAGTCCCGAGCTTCCCCTCAGTCCCGAGCTGCCCCTCAGTCCCGAGCTGCCCCTCAGTCTCGAGCTTCCCCTCAGTCCCGAGCTGCCTCAGTCCCGAGCTGCCCCTCAGTCACGAGCTGCTCCTCAGTTCAGTTGGGTTCTGGGTGAGGACTATCAGGCCATGGTCGGCGGCGAGGGTGGATCATCCCAGGACGCGAAGGGGAGGAACTATGACATTTATGGAGTGGGGTCCACGTCCCGAGCCGGAACCGCCACCATGGACAGACGCCCACCCGGACCCTCCCTATGGTTTTGAGGTGCGTCCGGGAGTCCGCACCTTAGGGGGGGGTTTCTGTCACGCCTTGGTCTTAGTATTTTTGTGTTTATTTTATTTGTTGGTCAGGCCAGGGTGTGACATGGGTTTATGTTGTATTTCGTATTGGGGTTTTTGTTGGTATTGGGATTTGCGGCTGAGTAGGGGTGTTGCATAGGTTTGGCTGCCTGAGGCGGTTCTCAATCAGAGTCAGGTGATTCTCGTTGTCTCTGATTGGGAACCGTATTTAGGTAGCCTGGGTTTCACTTTGTATTTCGTGGGTGATTGTTCCTGTCTCTGTGTAGTTTCACCAGATAGGCTGTAATTAGGTTTCACGTTCCGTTTGTTGTTTTTGTATTTGTATAGTTATTTCATGTGTCACTTTTTTCATTAAAGTCATGAGTAACCACCACGCTGCATTTCAGTCCGACTCTCTTTCTACAAACGAAGAACGCCGTTACAAGTGGGTGTTCTGTGGCTTCTTTTTTTTGTTGCCTAACAGTGGAGGCTGGTGACTTGAACAATTGAGGAGGATGGAAGACCCACGGTATAGGCGCAGACCGCACGGAGATGTCAAAAGTGTTTCAAATGGTAACTATTTTAACCTAAAGCATTTAATAAATACATTTATAGTACAATATTATCGGGAATGGGAATGAGAGGGCTACTTACACCGTTTTTGATAGGGATCACAGCAGTGATTGAATGAGGGTATGAGGCTTGAGTTGAGGTGTTCAGAAGCTTGACTTCAGTGCAGGACAGGATTTGACTGGGAAGACAAACAATAACACTATAAAGTTATACAAAATACCTAAGAATGAGTTAGTCCAAGCAAGGAGTAAAATCATTGATATGTAATAATGTGATTGTGCTTGTGTATGTGACTGTGATTAACTCTACGTACAGTAATGAGAGAAAATGTATAGGGGTGCTCACAGTGCTTGGAGAGGAAACATTCAATGCGCCAGTGGATGAGCGGGCACATGAGACTTGGCTTCAGTTCATGTCAGGAGAGAGTTGACAATGGTGTGGAGCTGTCATCACCTCTTAATCAGGGAACAGGAGGGGACTTAGCTGTAAATACAAATAGCAGATACATTCCATTACAGCTGCGCCATCGTAGGTTTGAACAACAAGTTTGTCCATGAAGTTAAACACAGACTGCGCATCTCGCCCACTTGACACATCAAAGTAGCCCAAGAAATGTTCCTGAATAAAGCCCTGATCATCCACATACCTGACGATAACTGACAACTGCAAGCAGACTGGTGGCACCATAGGTCCCAGAGTGGTGGGGCAATTTTTACTTCCTGGGCCCAAGTTTTTCCTTTTCTGTTAACCCGGTTAGGTTAAAACTTTGGATCCTTTAAGGTATGACAGTGATTAATAAGTTGTAAAAAGGTTTTATAAGGGCTATGAAGGGGCCATATTTTTCTAATCAGGTCACATGGTTGAAAAAAACTGGACAAAACTCTGTCAAACTGCAGCAACCTTATACTTGTTCATAGTAATTATATTTAGACTAGATTAGGAGGGGGATTTCCTCTACCCAATAGAACTCACAGGGCTGAGCTTGTTTATGCATGTTTGCATCATGCAGGCCTATGCAACTGTAGGCCTTGTAAGACATTAACTCACACCTGTCATCGCAAGTGCCATTCTGTGACTTTTGTTGCCATGGTATCGTTTTGGTATTGAGTATCGTGATACTAAACCTGGTATTTCTGTATCATTAAAACACTACACATGGGCTATTATTTTAATGAGCTCCACCGCCAAGCAAGACTAAATTTGGTTCGTCCAGATCGTCTATGTTTCAGAAGTTTGGACATCAAAGTACAGCACAGTACAGTACCATACAGCACAGTAAAATGAGCATATAGATCAGTAGAGTACAGTACATTACTGATTGCTTGTAATGATTAATATGTTTTTATTTTTACTGCTTTGCTGCTTATATGTTTTATAGTTATTGTATGGAGCTAAATGTAATGATTAAGATGAGAGACTGACCATATTTAACCCACTGCAGTATAGGAAAGGATGCTGAAGGAGGCTGGAGGCCCTACACAGGATGCCAGCCTGGTTAAACCAGGCTGAACATGATGAGTGCAACATTCAGTGTGGTTAAACCAGGCTACCTTGAGAAGCCCACTGCAGCCAAACAGGCTGGCCTTACATAAAGACCAACTCTAGCTAGGCTACCTTTAAGACAATGATTGTCTACTCCTAAACATCTGCTTTTTGGTATATTTGTGCATGATCTTCAATGGGGATAAGGACGCTTTGGGAGTGTAGGTCTAGTCCGAGTCTACTCGTTTGTTAGCTTGCTGGCATGTTGATTGCAGTCCCCGACAGGCTAGAATATTGAGCTTGGAGCTGGAGGATTAGGCTGCCTGTGAGTGGTTCAGGCTGTCGCAAATCAGATTCTGAGCCTCCTCCTGTGTGTCTTATTAAAGTTCAAGGAAAAGTCTGTGTGTGTGTGGCTAGCCTTTCACTTTCAACGGGCACATTCAGTGAGAAATTAGAATCCTTGACTTCTCTTCTTGCTCTTTGCAAAAGTCAGGCATTGATAAAAATGGTAACAGTGACCATAATAAATAACCACTTTATTCTGCTATCGGGTTCACAGTGTCTCTTTGTGTCCCTGAGGTACTTGCTGGCCTGGGAATTTAACAAGGTTGTTTCTTATTGGACAGCAAAGGGCATTTGTTCAGTTCATAGGCATAGGACTGAATGTCTGCGTCTCAAATGACACCTATTCCCATTATACTGCACTACCTTTGACCAGGATCCATAGGGCTCTGGTCAGAAGTAGTGCACTATATAGGGAATTGGGTGCCATTTGGGACACAGACAGAAAAGCCCATTCCCATGTTCGTAATTAAGTCATCATGATGTAAAACCGTTTTTCACCCTTCTTTACCTTTTTTCCCATTTCATTTAATCTCAGACAATTCCCCTCAGACAGTAATTTAAAACATCCTCTATTGGGTGTAACCATAGTTTCTGAGAAACTCTGGATTCTCCCCTTGGAGCTGTGTGTCAGAGTATTGAGGATGCTCAATGGCTTGGAATCTTCCTGGTAGCATAAATAAGAGCTAATGGCTTTAGAGCCGTCCTCCCAGGCTGATTTAGATCCAGGCTGGAGCTTAGACAGAGGGCTTTGCTACATGCATTGAATGGATGAGAAGGAAGACTAAGTGGAAGTGGCATCTATGGGTGGCATGGTATGTTGTTATGGTACTTGAGAAAGGGATGTTTTAGACTCAGCCTTTAGCTGTCTATGGTCTCATAGAGTTATATTTGTGGTCATGCATTCGTTGATTGGGTGAGGATGACGGAGGAGGAAGTGGCATCCATGGTTGGCATGTTGTGATGGTCCTTGAGGAAAGGGAAGTTGTACTTCTTCTAAGCTTCCCTGGAGATAGAGGTTTGAGATCTCAGACACTATTCTCTGGATTGAATTATTCATTGTGTGTTTAGTAGGCGAGTATTTATGTGGTTGTCGGTTGGGCTCATAAGGTAGTGTTATGTAGTAGGTACTGTAGGTAAGAGTTATTCAGTATTCTCTGGAGTGAAATATTCATTATCCCCCTGGATCCCCGATAAGCAAACCCTCTGTCCCCAGACACACACACACACACATCCAAAACGGTCTGCACACTCATACTTTCATGTTAAGGCACATACCTAGGCCTTTTCTAATATGGGCAAAAGTCCATCCTCCATGTCTCTCCTCTGTTCTCTCTCCTCCATGACTAGAAAACCTATAAGTGGTCGAGGAGATGTCAGGTTGTTAGTTGGCGAACAGAAGAGAGGATAGTTATGTGTATCCTACCGGAATCCGTCGCGAAAGAGTTTTAAAATCTGCCACACCCCCTTTGAATCGGCTTTAGTTGTGTCGGAGGAGAAAAGCATGCACATGTTTAAAATGTTAAATAGCATATAGTTTTTATCTATAGAATGTCTGGCACAACTAACTTAATTTGTTTTTATCACTTTACACATTTATTTTGGAATCCAGCCCTGTAAAAGCGAGTGGAGGAGTATTATTTTATACAAGCGCATTCCACGTTTCCTCCCCTTGCCGCCTCTCCTCGATTACCTTTGACCTATTCAAAAGGAGGCAAGTATTATTTTTTTGCTACTGTAGATAGTGTTAGCTAGCGCTAGTCGTCTGTACCTGCACCAATATTGTTTATCCTATTGCTTATTCTCCATCTTCTTTGAAATTGCGAGCTAACATGTTTTCAGCACTTTTTTCACCCTGATTGATCAAAATACGTTTTCTTATGCTCTCTCGTCTCTCTGCAGCAGACATATAGTGAACAATATGTGTGGAACAACAAATGGAAATTAAATCGCAGTATAGAATCGCAATACATATACTGTAGAATCGGGAGAATCGTAATGCATATCATATCGGTTACGTAAGTATTGTGATATCTTATCGTAAGGTCCCTGGCAATTCCCAGCCCTATCATCTGAACACTGTGTGGGATGCTGACTTATCCCCATTGAAAATCAAATCCTCAAAAGTCATCCATGGGAAAGAACTGGACCTACCTTTCCCCAAAATACATCTGTGACTGACTTTCATCATGTGACCCATGTGTCAGGACAGAAAAAGGGTTGTGTGAGTGAATATCAAAGAGAGAGATTGAACGAAGGAGCCTGTGAAAGTTTTGTTTTCTTTCTACGAGTAGACCTCATTTGACTGGCAGTTACTGGAGTCTAGTTTTCTATGGGCCTCTTTCACCCAACAGGTGTCTGTCTGTATGTTGTCATTGCTAAGAAGCTTAGCTACTGGATTAGTTAAAGCTACAAGTAGTAGGCCTATTTGATGGCACAATAAGAGTCCTAGATGGGACCAAAATATAGTAACGGCTCTTTCTTTGAGAATGGTCCAATAAGCTGTTACACCTTGGCGTAGAGGCTTAGGCTCTTATCTACTCTTATCCAGAGTGCATATCTGAAATCTGGATAGATAACTTTTGAAAAACTGGACCCTAACGAAGACTAACATATGCCCTCTGTTATATGAGTGAGTTGTCTTGATCCTTGGCTGACCAGGGATCATGTGTGTGCTGACAGTTATTCAAAGCCTACACTTCATCAGGATGTAACTTTTCAGCGCCACTATTTTTGCCCTGTAATCCTGTTATTAAAACAAAATCAGACAACCCCATAGTAGAATTTACCTTGTCGGCTTGTTCTTGTGTTTTCTATGCAAGATACATTTTCCTCTCAAGGCACGTTGCGCGAGAGGAGGGAGAGAGCCATAGGAGGGAGAGAGCCATAGGAGGGAGAGAGCCATAGGAGGGAGAGAGCCATAGGAGGGAGAGAGCCATAGGAGGGAGAGAGCCATAGGAGGGAGAGAGCCATAGGAGGGAAACGTGTATTTGTCTTAAAAGGGCAATAACATATGTTGTAATAGAAAAATATACATATTTCTTTGAGTGAATAATAATAATTTATGAATCCATATTTATAATAAAATAATAATTATTCATAATAATAACAATCAGGATGTTTTGTCCATTGGGGTAAATGCAGATGGACAAACCCCATGCTTCAGCCTATATTCATTTTGCAGCCATTATGCTTTATCAATTGGGATATAGGTGATAATGCTTATTGCTAATAGCACATCTGATAATGTAGCCCATGTGTAGGCTATATGCCTGGTCCATATGTTAAAATAATTGTACATTTTTTTTGCAATATGTTTTTGGGACCCTTTCTGGAGGTGGAAATTATATTTTAATACAGTTTGGAGTAGAATGTCCTTTTAAAAAGCCAGCAGGGCTGAGAATCTCAGTAGTCTACATAGTAATTCTCTAACATAGTCATTCTCTACATAGTAAGTCTCCCAGGAAGGACACCGGACCCCATAAAAGCAAGGAGACTGGAATTGGTAAAACCCTCAATTTAATACATGTACAAAATTCTTTCTTGCTTTCCCTAAAAGCATGAGGGCCTTGACTTTCTTACATGAAAGGATAGGTTAACTTGGCCCCAGACAATCGATCTGAGATCGACTTCAATTTCAGTCATGGGATTTTTTGTTGCTTTAACCCTTGTGTGTGTGTGTGTGCGTGTGACAGAGAAAGAGAGCCCTACACCCACAAGTCCAGCCCTCTCAGGTGCTGCTCTCTGAGTGAGGGTGGTGACAGCAGGTGTGTCTCTCTCACTGGGGGGCCTGTCCTATTGACTGTGTGACCTCATCAGGTGGTGCCAGTGGAGATGGCCACCAGTAATCTCATCCACTGCCAGGGTTCTATTGTCATTCAAAGCAGGTGAGGTGAGGCGGGCAGTAGGGCACAGACAGAGCTGAGTGAGGGAAGCAAGGGGCTGAGGAGGGGGTACACCTTGGCTTAGCTTCCAACCAGCTGAGTTGTTAATTCCGTCGAACGAATGGCCATTCTGGAACTTTTAGGCCACTCTCATTTTGAACACCTCTATCTCTGCTGTTTCTCTCCTTCCGTTCTCCTCCCTCAGTCCACTCGTTCAGTCCCTTCCCATGCAGAGAGTGCAGGAGTTCTTACCCATAGTACTATGGCTGGGGGAGTTGAGGCCACATTCTTTATCATGCCGCATTCCACTGTCTCTCACACACGCACACACTTACACATACACACACTTCTGTTTCAGAGATCACCTCTCCATGGCACAGACGCAATTCAATTTCATTAATGCATGGCGGCATGGCATGGCATGAGAGACTTATCTTGGGAAACCAGTGCCCGGTTGGACGAAGTGGGGGCTAAAAAACACTTCAGTTTATTACAAAAGGTCATTAAGGAGAAAGGGTTCTTTCTACACTGCTAGCCCCAAGCAGACAGACAGGTCACATGTCCAGGGTGGCTCAATACAACCATGCCAGCCAGAAGAGGAGCTCTAGCCTCTCTCTCTAGCATCCTTTTCTAATCTCCATAGCATGCTAGCAGATACCTAAAGACTTGTAGTCATTGCACTATGCTAATTAGCATTGGCTCGCGAAACTACTTCTAATAGGCTTGTCACGATACCAACATTTTACAAACGATACGATACCAGGCCAAGTATCTTGGTACCGAGTAGTATCTCAATAACACGGGGGAAATAAATCGGAGGCCTAGCATTGTGTTCGCCCCTTCCCCTGGACGCCATCACGTTTTTGAAATGTTCTCCACGGTTCATTTGCTAATATTTGCAAAGGCCTACCTGTGATTTGACTGGAGGAATGGGAGGAAGGAACATGCATCAGTGGAGGCTGCTGAAGGGAGGACGGCTCATAATAATGGAATGGCACAACTGGAATGGCATCAACACACACGCTCTCTACCACAAACACACGCACGCACTGCTCCCAACTTTTAAAACGTCAGGCGCCAAACAGAATTTAAGGAGCACAATAAATAAAGGTTTGGTGTAGTTTTGGCTTCAATTAGGCCTATATAAATCCTCCCTTTTTTGAAGCACTTCTCACGAGTAGCACACCCTTTCCCTTTCTTCCTGTGCCAATAAAATGTGCCTAAACTTACTGTCAAGTTACCAGGCTGTTAGCTAGCTAGGCACCATGACTGAACAACGTTGTTTGTTATCAAACCAATAATTAGCGACCCGGGCATTAGTTTAAAATGGCCTGCGACATGGTTTGTGAAATTATATCAAATGCGCCTGGAAAAAAAGGCATCTCCGGGAATATGGGTCATATTTGTTTTTAAATGTTTAGGCCAGAGACATGCCATTTTCCTTTGCTGTGATGCTGCAGGCACATCTGTAGCTGAGTGGTGCTCCATTTTCCCTATCTGACACCCAGGGGCTGCATGACAGTGAACTTGCAACGTCTACTCCGACTGGTCTTTGCTCTTGATTATAACCAGACCCTGATGAGTCTTCTGTTAGATTTATACATTTGTTACATTGGATCAGCGCGGAACTAGCAGTGTTGATACAATGTATGATTACACCTGCCACAAGTGATATGAGCATGAAACTGAAGTGGATGTCATTGGACCTCTAGTGGCTGTTGCTTCAATTCAACTGAATTTATAAACTAAACTGACTTTATAAACATTTTATAACAGGCATGTAAGTCAGTAGTATCATATGAAAGAGTACTAAGGTATTCAAAAATGTTGGTATCGTGGCATTTTGGTACCGTGATATTACCGTGGTACCGATATACCGTGCAACACTAACTTCTAGCTTCTTTCATACACAGACACAGACATGAAAATGGTGTCCACGAGCTCATCTGACTTTGGGAAGTAGATAAAAGGCCTCGTTGCCAAATCCTAAAGTATTCCCTTAATAGGAAGAGGAGTGATTCGGAGAATCATAGTTTGCTCTATCCATCATCAGCTGCGTAGTCTCTCACCATGCGGAAGGCAGCACAGGAATGAGTTGCAGGGAATGTATTTCATGGTCTACTCTTGACCACGCTGTATTGTTTCTGTGTGCAGTCAGCCCCATCTAGTGGTGATCAGTGGTAAATGCAGTTGAGTATATTTTCGGAATTACTTTTGTTCCCATATATTTACATTTACATTTAAGTCATTTAGCAGACGCTCTTATCCAGAGCGACTTACAAATTGGTGAATTCACCTTCTGACATCAGTGGAACAGCCACTTTACAATAGTGCATCTAAATCATTTAAGGGGGGGGGTGAGAAGGATTGCTTTATCCTAGGTATTCCTTGAAGAGGTGGGGTTTCAGGTGTCTCCGGAAGGTGGTGATTGACTCCGCTGTCCTGGCGTCGTGAGGGAGTTTGTTCCACCATTGGGGGGCCAGAGCAGCGAACAGTTTTGACTGGGCTGAGCGGGAACTGTACTTCCTCAGTGGTAGGGAGGCGAGCAGGCCAGAGGTGGATGAACGCAGTGCCCTTGTTTGGGTGTAGGGCCTGATCAGAGCCTGGAGGTACTGCGGTGCCGTTCCCCTCACAGCTCCGTAGGCAAGCACCATGGTCTTGTAGCGGATGCGAGCTTCAACTGGAAGCCAGTGGAGAGAGCGGAGGAGCGGGGTGACGTGAGAGAACTTGGGAAGGTTGAACACCAGACGGGCTGCGGCGTTCTGGATGAGTTGTAGGGGTTTAATGGCACAGGCAGGGAGCCCAGCCAACAGCGAGTTGCAGTAATCCAGACGGGAGATGACAAGTGCCTGGATTAGGACCTGCGCCGCTTCCTGTGTGAGGCATGAACCTACAGGAACGGGCCACCGCCTTGATGTTAGTTGAGAACGACAGGGTGTTGTCCAGGATCATGCCAAGGTTCTTAGCGCTCTGGGAGGAGGACACAATGGAGTTGTCAACCGTGATGGCGAGATCATGGAACGGGCAGTCCTTCCCCGGGAGGAAGAGCAGCTCCGTCTTGCCGAGGTTCAGCTTGAGGTGGTGATCCGTCATCCACACTGATATGTCTGCCAGACATGCAGAGATGCGATTCGCCACCTGGTCATCAGAAGGGGGAAAGGAGAAGATTAATTGTGTGTCATCTGCATAGCAATGATAGGAGAGACCATGTGAGGTTATGACAGAGCCAAGTGACTTGGTGTATAGCGAAAATAGGAGAGGGCCTAGAACAGAGCCCTGGGGGACACCAGTGGTGAGAGCGCGTGGCGAGGAGACAGATTCTCGCCACGCCACCTGGTAGGAGCGACCTGTCAGGTAGGACGCAATCCAAGCGTGGGCCGCACCGGAGATGCCCAACTCGGAGAGGGTGGAGAGGAGGATCTGATTGTTCACAGTGTCGAAGGCAGCCGATAGGTCTAGAAGGATGAGAGCAGAGGAGAGAGAGTTAGCTTTAGCAGTGCGGAGCGCCTCCGTGATACAGAGAAGAGCAGTCTCAGTTGAATGACTAGTCTTGAAACCTGACTGATTTGGATCAAGAAGGTCATTCTGAGAGAGATAGCGGGAGAGCTGGCCAAGGACGGCACGTTCAAGAGTTTTGGAGAGAAAAGAAAGAAGGGATACTGGTCTGTAGTTGTTGACATCGGAGGGATCGAGTGTAGGTTTTTTCAGAAGGGGTGCAACTCTCGCTCTCTTGAAGACGGAATTGCACTTCCTCAGAAATGTTTATAGTAACTCCCGTCTATCTCATCTGTATGCAGTGTGTAAAATAATTTAATTCTCTCACTCTCACAATTCAATTCAATTTAAGGGCTTTATTGTCATGGGAAACGTATTTTAACATTGCCAAAGCAAGTGAAGTAGATAATAAACAATAAAAATTAACAGTAAACATTACATTCACAGAAGTTCCAAAAGAATAAAGCCATTTCAAATGTCATATTATGTCTGTATATCTCTCTGACAGGCTCTATAAGGCGGTAGAGGGAAGTGAAGGGGTGGAGCTTTATGAGCTTTCTGGAACACTAACTGAAGGAACCAGAGTAACAGGTCTGATTAGGTGAGTTGCTGCTACCCTCTCTGGGTGTGTCTTTGCCTTAGTGTGTGTGCCTGTTTGTATGTGCTTCCTGTGTATGTGTGTGTATGGAAGAGAGCTCAGGTAAGCCCTTTGTATTGTCTGTTAATCGTGGCTTAGTGTGTTTCTCCTTTCCTGTGACTTGCTTTCTTTTGTACATAGTAGGCCTATGTAAGCCTAACTGGCTAACTGGCTAAGTGTTTGCTGAAATGGTATTATGTCTGTATGATATGCGCCTACTGATTGCTAGTAATTCTAGAAGCCTTATTCGGCTGCATCTCAAGTAGTATTCCCTTTAGTTCACAACTTTTGACCAGAGCCCTATAGGCTTTGCTCAAAAGTAGTGTACTATATAGGGAATAGCTTGCCATTTGTGACCGAGCCAGAGATTGACTCACCAGATGGCCCAGCTGTTGTCTTCTGGGATAGTTGAACTTTGATCTTCACTCTAGAACCTCAGCTCATATCCTAGCCTGACCCGGAACAGAACACCTGCCTTCAGACTGGAAGATCTCTGTCTCGGTCTCTCTCTTTCCTGCTTTCTCTCTCCCGCTATCTGTCGATCTCTATCTCTATCAACTGTAATGTGTAAAAGACAGACTGCCTGAAGGGCTTACAGAAAATGTAACATGTCAAATTAATTTTGTTTCCATCACTTTTTATTGAAACAAGGCAGGGAAACTTTTAATAGAGTCTTTAATGCATTAAAAGGGCTTGGTCTGTGTGTTAATGTGTTGCATGGAGGGAAGACCCTGCTGTGCACATAAAATGACCTCAACGTTCCTGGGGCAGACACTGGAAAGATGGGTTCATATACTGTACACACACACACACACACACACACACACACACACACACA